>NW_022631283.1:0-207986 GCF_010015895.1 Lontra canadensis | reverse complement strand
ATCTGGACTGCAAACAAATCTGTGCAAAAACAGTCTTCCTCTGCTCTCGGGCATCTCCGATGGAATCCTGAGTTTAAAGAATCAGATCTATTTTGCTCTTTATTATCTACTCAAAGTTGTTTTGAAAAAAACAAAAACAAACAAAAAAAAAATCGAATTTCTATCCACTCTGAACACAATTCCTTATGGCACCAATTCAAAAGCCTACAATTCAGCATATGTACAAATGCATGATCTTTTTGATTTTTCTTCAATTGCTGAGAATGCTAACCTTATCTCCCTTATTACATGGCTAGTGCTGTGTGAAGAACGTATTTCTTTGGGACAGATGATCAAGAGTTGCGTTAATGGTTGGCTGACAGAGCAAAGGCCTTTCCAAATCAGAAGGGTTATTAATCTCGGTATTCCACAGTATTGGGCACTTAGTAATAAATGTCTGTTGTATAAGTGAAGGAAGGAATGAATGAACAAGAATTTTCTGATAACACTGTGAAGGCAACACAGTCAACGTTCATTCCCAATGATCTATTTGTGCAAAGAACCTGAAGAAAGGACTCTGCAAAGACAGCTAGCTAGTCATCCAGCTGACTTACAGGTGAGCACTGTAGAGATCAAGTCCTGCTCTCCTACGCTAGGAGACAGAACTAGAAGCGAGATCACCTGATAGCCATGCCCAATCCCTACAACCACTTTAATGTGATGAGATGGTCCCGGTGCCCATTTCTGCCAACACTCTTGACTTAGGCTTCCCAGTCAGAGAGGAAGTCTCTTGATGATAGATATCATATCCTAAATAGCTCTGTCTTCACAATGCCCAGAACAAGACAGTATACACCAACAGTCCTCAATAAATGCCTGCTGAATTCAAACTGGAAAATACGTTCTAAGGATACCACTGAATGATGAGATCAAGCCATAACTGAGATTTATCGTTAAACCATCAGGAGTTATATCTGAAAGCAAACTAACTGGTCAAATGCCATTTCCCCAAGCAGTTTTCTGTGCTGACATTCTGGGCCTCTCTCTGGCTTTTAAGGGAAAGAAGAGCTTCCTCTACCCATCTCCCTGTGAGAAGGATGGAAGAATTAGTCTACTTCATTTGAACGGAGTTAGAGTGGGTTACTCCTCGACACAGTCACACATACCAATGAAATAAACATACATTTCCCAAAGTCATTATTCAGTCCAGAAACTTACACGACATTAACAGTGTCCTCTTTTCCTTACATAAGCACTAGAATCAGCAGAGCTTTTGCCCCTTTTCACCCTAAATAGTGCACTACACATTCAGGAAACAGGAAGATTATGGAGGTGGGCCTAATCATGCAGAACTTGTGTTACTTGTGGATAATGACAGTAACTACTAGAAAAATAATAACCGTCTCCAAAAGAGGCCTTTAGATAGTGATTCACAGAGATCAAAGATGAGCATATTTAGAGGACATGAATTGTAATACTTATTTATGATTAATGTCTATTTCTCCAAGGATACAAAGCTCAAAAAATAAAACTGCCATATTTGGCACCGGGAACTAAAGCAAAGCCTGATGAGCTCTTATTTTAACACATCAACGTCAGGTTTCTTTGCTTGCTCAATATGTAATCAGTTTCCTCTGAGTAGGAAAAAAATTCAGAGTGATAAAGCAGATTTTTTCTGGTACTTATGCTGTTAAGGGCCAAGGTTGGTTTGTGTTGTTTTGTGCACATATGCCCCCCAGCTAGGGAAACAGAAGGTGGGACTCGACTCTTCTCTCATTTTGGCTCAGTCTGCATTTCAGAAAAAAAGATACATCTAAAATACTCAACTTCCAGTAGGATCTGATGGAGACAGGAAGATTCAATTAATGAGGAATTCTACAGAGGCTTTTTCAAAATCTGGAAAATGGCATAAAAAAGATAGTGACAGCTTCCCTCTAGCTAGTTTGATTTAAATTAATTATATCATTCAGACATATATAATCAGAAAATCACAAGCCTTTTTAATAAATAAAAAGACAAAACACAAATGCAAAACGAGAAACAAACCTGTCTTGTGTCACTGGGAAGTAAAGCAGGTAATCAATTCCATTTACTTTTATTCTTCCACTTCCATGCTCATAAACAACTGCTTCTGCTTTTGCGCTCTTTCTTTTACCTTTGTAAATATAAAATTTCTATTAGTAAAAATCTTCAAGGCGAATGTTCTGAGGTAGGTAAAACGACATTAGATTTTCTTCCCCAGAAGGACAATATACTATTACACTGTACGTAGCAAAGTTCTACGAGGATTACAAGTCAAACAAAAATAAAACAGGCAAACTACACCATAATCGATGTAATAGAGCTTACTATGGGGTAATTTTGTTCCTCAACTCTATTTTAGGAACACCACAATCATTTAAAATTAGTATCAACAAGCGATGAAGTAATTCATATTTATTAACCTTACTTTAGAAAAACAAGCAATTTACAATGGTCTTCTTTGATAATAAGGATATATGTAATCATAGAACTTAAACAAAGTATGGGTAGTATGATACAACAGAATTGTTAGAAATGAAAAGAATCCCCAGGAAAGGTCCCATTTCTTTGAAGTGCCAAAGGAAGAGTTGAAGGTTTGTCATTCACTAGGTCAGGCCTTAAGAGCTGCATCAGAATGAATGTCTGCGCGGCTCCAAGGAACATGCGAGGTTGAGGGCCTCAAGTTTTCAGGTTTCATACTTTTGCTATCTGATAAGCAGGTTCCCTGAGCATTTTATAGGGGAAACCTTTACTACGAACAGTTTTTGTTTCTGCCAGTTGAAAATGTGAAAAGAAAAAGATTTCACATAAATCTGTAAAACTAAAAAGTGTTAACATGATGGGGTAGGTATGCATCCACGTTTTTTCTTGGGACATGAGAAGGTTCAGATTTTTGAAACCTCAACAGTCTTAAGAATTAGGATATCCAATGTAGCAGTAGCAACAGAACAAAAACAAAAAACAAAAAACACCAAATGAATCAACTAAATACCAGGGAGCGATAGCAAGTAAAAATAATTGTTGTTTCTCAGTTTTCACGAAATTTATCTTCTCCCCACGGAATGTCATTACCTTCGCTGGTGCTGAAGGCCATTCCTTGCTCGTCATACTGCACAGGTTCAATCAGGTGTTTTTTTGATTGAATAGTTACACTCCTACGGAATCTCTGTACAAATTCTTCTTCGGCACCACGGTGCAGCGTCAATAACCTTTCCAGCAGCCGAATGAACTGTGCATACTGCAGACAATAAAATCAAAATTCATTAGAAGATGCAAGTGTAATTGCATTTGCTAAATTTTTTCTATTTTTGTATACCTGATCTTTCCAATGTTGCTTTTCCTGATGAATTTTGACAGGATGACACTTCTGCACCTTCATGCTGCTTTTAAAACACAGCATGCAGACACCGCGCCTCCCCTGTGTAGCCCTCAGTGCCCTATCTTTTCTTTTGAGAAACAAAAGAGACTTACCAAGCAAAGAAAAGTCAGTTTCTCTGTATTATAATTACATGAAATTGAGGTTTAAATTCATTTTCAAAAAATATTTAGATGATCTTCAAGTGTAATTTCTACTCTTTTATTAGCCGGATCAAGAGGAGGTTTAAAAATAATTTCCAGTTAAGTTATGTATAGTAAAATGGGGAGAGTTTGATTTCGAGAAAATGCACCTCTTAAATTATATTTCATAATACATTTGGCAAATATATCTTTAGCTGTTCAAGCTGTGTTACTTTAATGTTTATGATTTCCTTTAAAACCGAACAATCAAGCTATTTAAAAATTCAAGAGATACTTGACTTAAAGGGCAACCTCTTGAAATAAATTATCGCTGCTACTCTGTACGTTTTTTTTAATAGTTCTCGAACATGTGATTAGAAAGTAAACAACTTGGTATTAACCCCTTAAAATTAGACGCCAGAGTAATCATTCTAAAGTGTTTATGCAGAAGGAGACAACTAATACTCGAGATCCTTAGTTAATGTGGAGTGTGAGACCCAATTTTTGATAACCTTATTTGTGTTTCTGTCAACCCTAAAAATCATACGCCTCTGTCGCCTCTGACTTTATCGTGAATATCTGCCATTAATAATCTGAAACGTGGGGAAATCTCAACAGTAAGTTTAAGAAGATTGCTTCAATTACTGCTTCCTGTGCTGTCACAATAAAAAAGAGGGGAATTTTCTAGGTAAGGGTGACAGACTTCGCCACCTGCGGTTCCTGGACGGACACAGCTCTGTTCTTTCCCTCCATTTCCAGGCCTGTGCCCTCTGCTCTCAGCGGTTCTCTCACTTCTACTGCACACCGACCATGAACGTACAGAGGGGAAGCTACGAGTCTGGCACGGCCTTTCTGATGCACTGGGGGTAAGGTTTAAGAAGTCCCTACTTCCTCATCTTGATACCAGCCAGCAGCTTCAGGATTTCTTCTGCTATCCAGTACCCCAAAGTATAGCAGACTATCATCTATGCATCTACTGTCTATGCACAAGAGATATACAGATCATTACGTGTATATACAGAAAATGCATATATTTGTTTTGTTTTCCCAGTTGCACACCTCTGAAAAAAGTCCTTGGGATGTTTTCGAAATGGAAAAACAAAACCAAAAAACAAAAGCCAAATTTGTATTATTTAAAAAAAAAAATCAAAGCAGCCAAAAAACACAGGAAACAATGAAATGATACACTTAATGAAGAAGCAAAGAGAGATTTTTTCAGTTAGATCCAAATGCAGCAATAGTGACTTGGCAGTTAGGATATTAGAAATTAACTCCAGATCTACCACTCACCAAATGCCTGACACCTTGTTAAGCAAATTGCAACGTTTCCAAATCATTAATTTCTCCAATATGTTAAATGAGAAAAAGAGCAATTTAAGTACACGACTTAGAATCAACATGGGTGGTAAGGTACTAACAATGTTAACCAGTGCCATGGAAGGAAAAACCCTTCTTGGAACAATCTGTGAAACTTACACTCAAATATTCTACAAATAACCTAAATTTAGAACATCAACATATATAAAACCATCAAATTTCCTCAGATAATACTGGCACATATTAGAGCACTTAGCAAAAGAGCACTCCAATTAAAACCTAAAGCCCAAACTTTATAGGGTAGAAGACTCACCTGGGGAGCTGGTTTAAGAATATGAATTCCTGGGTGACACCCCTGGAAATTCTGAGTGAGGGCTGAATCTTAGGAAACTGCATTTTCTAATCCGTTTTCTGGCTGCATTTAAGTGATTCTGACATAGGTGGTTTTGCAGATTCCAAGATGAAAAATACCGCCCTTCTAGAAACTGCACACAAGTAGGCCAGGGAGCGGCAAAGTGCACGAAGGCAACCATGTGCTCCCTTCTTTTTCTACTTAACCTGTGATAAGTCCTTACACTTGTCATTATTAGCTTGTAAAATTAGCTCTCTGCTTTACTGAAGGAGATGAAAAATGACACCTGCCACGCTTCCCAAGAACTGCTGGCAGAGGACTGTAAGGGCACTTGTGGATAGGAGGATCTGGACAGCAGGCATGTCACCTTCCTGACCGCAATAAGGACCCATGGCAGAAAATGACTCTAAATAGTTTCAGAAAGGGAACTGTCTTAACGAACACCTGCCCCTGAGAAACATTGCTGTGAGATCCTAAATACAGCAATTGTCTACATTCTTATGGTACGAGGTCCCCTTAAATTTAAAAGATTAATTACTCACATCTTGATCTGACAGTTTTTCCACTAACATTTCTTCTAGTTCCTCCTTAATCAGCCATCTGCTGCCAATCAGGTCTCTGTTAAAATATCACATATATTCTCTTTTAAATTAACCATGCAATTAGAGTTCTATCACAAAAGATCCCACATATAGTAGCGATTCTTGATTGGGAAACAAATTTTTGTATTCCAGAGCATTAAAATTTCACCCAAGTAAACTATTTTTGAGAAGTGTTATTTCATTCCCTCACTCTACTTTAAAAAAGACACCCAGTCTAGCAAATGTTTTGCTGGAGGACTTAAACATGCTCTTGTGGAACTCATCTGATACACCAAGCTACCAGGTTTCTTAAAAATTAACACTGCACTTATTTTTCACTATTTACCTCAAAGGTGAAGCAATGGACGCAGAGTTGGCCCGCCTGCAGACTAAATTAATCATCAAGTCCAAATAAAGAGCTAGCGGTGGTGTGTACAATTTTGAAAAGGGATTCTCGAAGACTTGTGTCTTCTGCATAAGAAGTAGTAAGTGGGGGCTGCCTGGGTGGCTCAGTGGGCTAAGCCTCTGCCTTCAGCTCAGGTCATGATCTCAGGGTCCTGGGATCAAGTCCCGCATCAGGCTGTTAGGCAGGGAGCCTGCTTCCTCCTCTCTCTCTCTCTCTCTCTGCCTACTTGTGATCTCTGTCAAATAAATAAAATCTTAAAAAAAAAAAAAAAAAAAAAGAAGTAGCAAGTGAAGCAGCAGCCTGAAATCACCAGGCTGACAGATCTATCCTATCCCTGTCTGTCCAGTGGAAGTCCAAATCTTAACATTTATAGGCCTTGTTTTTGGCATTTTAGTAAATATACAGCTATATAAACAAAAATTCTGAGGACCTCATCTTCAAATATAAGTGCCATTTAATAAATAAACCTGGAATGAAGATAAAAATAACAGCAGTAACATCTACTTCCTCCCCAAAACTCACAAAAAACTCACAAAAAACTCACCTGTTATTTTGACCCCTAACTTTAATGATCAATGCTGAAACAGGGAACACACTTGTAAGCTTTAAGTATGCCTAAACACCACCAATGACAAGTGGCATGTTTTTCATTCAAAATTTTCATGTATTCTAATGCAAGAGAAGAACTTACTTGGTTTCAGTTTTTTCTGAAAATAGACCTTTGGCTTGCAACTGATTCTGACGTTTTTCTGCTTCTAGTAGCTTTCCATATGCTTCCTGTGGCAAATAAAATACATGCGCTAAAATAAGAGCTACGGTACATTATGACTTCTACTTCATATTTTCCCTGTGAGCATTCCTCAGTTCAGAAGGGACCTCCTCACAGAATCTGGCTGCACAGCAAATAATACTGAAAATACTTTTTAATTATACTGTTTCTCAAACTAAAGGACAGTGGTGTAATTTCAATGAGAATTTAGTATAATACACAATAGCATATATTAACTGATTTTAAAATAATTCTGTAAGATATTTACTCTATAAAGAACTCTATTAAAAAAAAAAAAACTCCAGTGAGGTTGGTAAACACAAAAGAAAGCTACAAACTATTTTTCTTTAAGTTCCACAAACAGGACCAAAAATTATCCTGTTAAAAAAAATCATAATTTATATAGCAATATGCACTTTAAATTCAGGGAATTAACCAGCAAAGGTATGGTATTTACAGTTGAACTACTTATCTAATATTCAGTATTTATATAATATTTAAGTCCTCACCATGTTAGTCTATATCTTAAAAAGTTTTCTATTATATTTGTTTTATTATTTGATTTCTTTCCATTAATTTACTTCCCAACAAAGTCTGTAAATGTATGTCACTTGTTAAATTGTAATATAAACAGGGGAAAAGTGCCATTTTGTTAGAACTTGTAAAATGCAATAATCTGGCAATGAACAGTATCAATAAAATACATTTTCCAGGAAATCAGTTTACAAAAGTAGAATCATGCAAGTTGTCTCCCAGTTTTTTGACTTAACAAGTGTTCACTGAGGACTCACATGCAGTATGTGTGTATTCACTTACGATTTAACATAATCTACCACACTGATACCTAATGAGTAGACATTTTCAAAGGATGAGCCAGAGATGATATAAACGACATTTTTTCCCTTGCTGATCATGTCACCTTCCAATATCACCAGCTACTGTCCAATAATGAAGATACAACCTGTTACTGTAGACACGTTGATCCATATCCCAGTCTTAATAATTGCAGATTTTGGAAGGGCAACTTCTTGTGGGCTCTGATTAAGCTGCCGTATATATCACAAGGTTGCTCAAGAAGTCTGCTCTAAAAAAATGGAAAGTGTCTTTTTGCACAGGTCTCTGTCTGTATGAGCATGTGTACATTAATGGCGTACATGGGGATCTCAAACAAAGTGAAACCATCACCAGCTCGGTAACTTCCAAAGGTCAGTTCTCAGGGAAGCAGCAGCAGCACAAGTGTAGAACTGGTTAGAACTGTAATTTCTCAGGCCCCAACCCAGACTTTCAGATCATGAACCTCTGGGGTGGAGCCCACTGATCTGTTTTAATGACTCCAAGTTACACACACTGACTTTTGGATCTAAACACTAGAAGTACCAAGAGCCTAGTACAACATAATATGATAAAGGGGAAAATTCAGTTAATTCTATTCTCTTGTTCATTATTAAGTGTAACAATCTCTACAGCTATATCCATAGTACAAATCCATTGCCTGTGGCAACAGAACTACAACAGTCTACCCCCAAGAAAGCAAAAATGAATGCGAAACATCCACATGTAATATATATACCTGCTACTCAACTTAAAACTCTACAATTTATCTCCAAAGAATTGGTAAGCCTCATTTGACTGGTTGTGTAATTTATCTCCCAAGAATTGGTAAGTCTCATTTGACTTTTAACTCATTTTAGAAAGCTAAGGTACTGGGTTGTGACCCCAACTGGATACCGTATCAGAAAAATTTCTGTACACCTGTTTCTAGAAAGGAATTCTCAAACGCTCTGACCAGGTAAAATAAAGGAAGAGACAAGAACCCACAAGAAGTAGACAGACTCCACGCACACGGCATCTCCCTCCCTGTGCACCTGGCCCCAGGCTGTTGGCAGGCCGGGCCCAGCCACACTGCTACACCTTGGGGATCTGGGGAAGGAACAGCATAGGTCTCTATGGTCCGCTCCAGAGTCTGGACATTCTGAGGGTACGGAAGCCAGAGATGTAGTATCTTTCAAATCTAGCCAGCCAAACAAACAAACAAAACAAATCCAAGAGAACACCAACAACAGTAATAAGATGCCTTCTCCGGTTTGTAAGGCTGTTAATTTCTGGAATAACTGTGGCAACTAGAAAATAGTAATAATAATGAACCTGCCTCATAATCAAATTTTGAGTCACTTGTGGACTGCTAAAGTAATCATCATTTTCTAATGACTCTGGACCAACTTTAAGTCCATGCTCTTCTTCACATTTTTTTTTCACTGTGCCATTACCTTCCATGGTTATATTTAGCTCCATAATCATTTGTAAATAGTGCAAGTGAGATAATCAGAAAAAAATGTGTACTATGAGAAAACCAGCCAAAAACAGTACATGTAAAATTTCAAACATGGTAAATTCATTTACAGCAGATGCTTACACTTTGATGGTTGTAATCCATCGAACTACATAATTCTCATTAAGGCACCCCATACATTTCTTTAAATAGGAAAACATGCATCAATATTTAGCGCAGTGCCTGACCCATGGTAATGGTCAAGAAATGACAGCAGGGGGGAGGGATGGCATTCAAGAGTCTAACAATGGAAACACTTTTACTGGTGTACCATTTGTATTTATTCTTTCTCTTCTATATAATAAGACCACTCTAGAGATTCTATCTTGGTTAGTTAGAGACAACAGCTCTCTGGAAAGTAGAGTCTATAGCTTCAGCTCCCTGAAGAGATGTGTACTAACCAGCATCAAAAAAATCCCAGAGGGTATAAAATATGTCAGGAACTGTCAGCATCACAGATTATCACTGGTAGCTTCTGGTATATTGTTAAGTTTCCACTTAATTTTTAAAGGACACTAGAGAATTAGCGTGACCCCACCCATACTAAGTTTATATACTGTATTTAATAGTATAATTTTCAAATATGACAGGAATAACCCAGATGTGAAATGCTGAATCATTAATCACAGCTATGATTAATATTTCATAAAATCAAAGCAAGCCTATCCACCCCTCATGTCATCATATTTCCATAATGTATGAGTCAAATTTAGAAGGTGCCTAATTTGAAAATACCAGATGCTCAGGTTGCAGAAAAGGGATGCTTAAACGAAATCCTTCCAAGAGCATGAGCAATATGATTTTTTAGTATCCTTCTTAAATCTGTTTTGGCTATGTTAATCATGTAGAAATTCCAATTTTAGGAAGGGTAAACAAATAAAATTTCTTGTGGGGGTGGTATAGAAGTATATGATACCCAAATGATGCCCAAAACATACAACAGTAAACTGACAGTAACTATCCTCTTAGATACTAGTTAAATAAGAGGAAAGTAATGGACTTAAAATATGCGTTTGTCAAAAAAAAAAAAAAAATCACAAAAAATCAGATTTCCTAAGTAGCAATCATCCCAATTTTTTGGCTACTGGCATATAAATGAAATAAAATGAAATAAACATAATACAGAATTCACTTATCACAGTTACTGCTATTTATCTAATGTTTCAAGTGACATACCACACACCCTTGCTATCACTTTGTGAATACAATACACTGCATATATCGCCTTAAAAGAGCAGGCAGAAATATGTCAGCACCACCCTGCAGCTTTTTAAAAATCAGCACTCTGCACAGTTTGAAGGAGTTATTTCATAATACCTCATTTCGAGAAGGGTCACTGTTTTAACTCCATTTTTAAAGGATAAGGGCACAAAATAAGAAATTTTAAATATTCACAAGGTTACAAAGACAATGCAAACTACGTAAGAGTTCTGTGGCACTAAGTCCCCAGGACTTTTGTTTCTTGAAGTCTGGGATCTTCACATAGTGAAGTCGCTTCTAGGGCTGCTGTTCTCATGCTTTATGAACACAGACGGTTACTTAAGTCATTTAAAATAAACCAGAGAATTTCTAAATAAGCCAGGCTTCTTTCAAAAGGCAAATGAATCCCATTTATGCATAAGTTATCAGGATTAGAATTACTTGGTTTTCTTTCAAATTTTAACCTTTTTCACTTCAGCAGAGTAGTTTAAAAAATATATAATGATCTACTTATTCCTTAACTTCAAACTTTTCTGGGAACAGATTTCATCTGTGGCCATGTAATTCCTTCAATTTACAGAAATCCTTTGAAAATATTCCATTGTTTACTGTAAAGTGAATCCTAAAATATAAATGAGGTTTATAGATTTAAGAGGCTCAACTCCTGGTACAGTAAAAACTGCATCAAAAAGAGATAAACAACCGTATCATAGAAATTGGGGTAAGGGAGTTCGTGTGAAATGTCAGCAAATGCCCAAGGTATTTGATAACTGATTTCTTCAATGTCTGTACGGCCTTTTCCAAGCACTGGTCTCATGGAATGTTAAAAGGGGCTCCGGGCAGCAAAGGTTCCATGACCCAATGTTTGAGCAGCAGTGGGTTACTGCAACAGGCTTCTTTACTGCCAGACTTTATCATGCTATCCCGTAGCTCCTGGTGGAGTTTCCCAGGACTCAAGGGGCAGCACTGCCAAACTCACTTCACGGCAGAACCTTTTTCATGAAGAATATTTTATTACCTGTGTTTCTTAGCAAACTTTGGGAAAGGGTGCAGTAGACAAGCCCAGACTAAATGGATCATATTTTATAAAAGGTTTCCACTTCAGAGTCAAATAATCCCTTCCCGTAATGAATTTTAAATAATTTTCAATTCGCTTATAGTGAGTGAATTTAAAATTTTTCAAGAATGTGTATATATTAATGATAAATCTGAATTAACATTTTTCCTACAAGTAAAGTCCCTATCGAAACTCAACCATGGCTGTCCAGGTTGTAAATGTCTCGCTCATGGGTAAAACCTTCTTTACCACCTGCATGGCTGGCCGGGAAAGGCTCCAGCTGCTGTGGGCAAGGGGAGCCGACCCCCCACCTCTGCCCCGCCAGACTGGCAGGCCCCAAGGGCAGACAGACCACCCTTCCGCCCTGTCCCTTGACTGTGCACACATGGCTTTCTCCCTCATCTAGACCAAAGCTATTCACAGCTCAGCTGTGCCATGGCATAGCATTTTCTTTTCTGCACACATACCTTTATCCTCTTTATAAAGTCTTCCCTTTCCTTTACACTTCGGCTCGATTGTTTCAGGAAACTTCTCTTTTTCTCCCTCTGTTCATTCCTTCTGCTCCTGAAACCCTAAACTCAAACTCTAAAGAAATCATGTCTGAGAGGTATACAAGTTCTACTCGTCACATGGCCATTAAGGAAATGGAAAGCCATCCATTTCGGGTGAGAAAAGACAGATGAGCCAATGCCATCAAGCGTGGAGCTCCCTTTTCAGTACTCAAGGACCTTCTGAGAAACTCCTTAAGTCTCTTACTTCTTTTTACTTAAACTATTTTTTACTCCTTAAGACACTACTTGTTTGTTCTGTCCTATACTTTTTACATTACATATGCATCCCACATTCACTACAATGTAAAATAAGTGGGTTTTTACGGACTTTCCCAGGAACCTGAAGACATATTGTATCCATAGGAGAAAGGCAGTCCCAAGGAAGGGGGCAACAACCTTTGGAAAGTAACACATTTACAAAAGCTGAGACCGCTACGGATCAGCACATTTCCTCCACTGCACTTCACGCTTTCCTATCACGGTTCACATCTGGGCAGGAACAATAAATTGCTTCTTTCTTCTCATCCTCATCTTCCCTCAAAAACCTCCCTGCTTCTCCACAAAGATGGGATGGACTGATGACAGGCCAATTGGAAACAGTGTACACTAAAGCACTGGAGGTTATCCTTAACTGTAAGCCACACAGGGACTCTCTTGTATTAGTTGCTGTGAGGTAATACATAAGCCTATTACACCAACAGTGACCAAACACCAAAAAGAGGAATTGGCATTATTACAGAAGACAAAAAGGTTAACTGATGTCAGAAAGGTCTCCTGGGCAGAACTGCACACATATTTGAGACCCGTGAGATTTTTTGTTTGTTTGTCGAAAAGCTTGGCCCACGACTGCCATGCCTCCCAAAATTAGTTAGCTAAGCAGAAACCTAGTTTGGCTTAGGGTCTTTTTACCGTGTCACATGTAAGAACCTGTATCAAAAGAAACGGCAACGGCAAAGATACACTTCCAAGTGTTTAAGGCCTGCCACAGTCTTTGGGGGTCGACTCCTTGCTGCGGTGGGATCACTCTCCCACAGAATCGAACGGCATCTGAACCCCCCGCCCCAAGAGGAGGCAGAACAAAGGAGTGAGTAAACACATGAAGCAGTTTCAAGTTTTATCCTTTTTTTCTTTATACCCGATGCCTGACTTGCCTACAAAACCACTTCTGTCAAGTGACCAGTGGATATTTAGTCACAGTGCTTCAGAGTAGCAGAGGGTCTCTAGGAGGGCGATCACCTGCACCATCTAGGAAATGAGGCTGGCACGACCACAGCTGTTAAGAGCATCGGCCATACAGGAAGCTGATGGGCGCAGACTTAGGAAAGCATTTGTCCTTTTTTTCCACGCATACATTTACTTTAAGATTCCATAAAAAGTTGGTTTAGAAACACAAGGTTTTATTAGTGATCTGAATTAAAACACTCAGGTTAAACCAAACCATCTGTCATTCATACATGTAAACTGTTCTGATGAGCAGTACAACAAATGCCGAGCCCCACACCGCCTGGGGAGTCAAAACACCCCACACAATGAATGGACCTAAATTACGGAGTTGAACGAAAACAGAAAAGCCTGAAGAACTCAGATCTACGTGACAGAAACTGTATTACTCAGAACAAAAAAAAAGAAAGAAAGAAAGAAAGAAAGAAAGAAAGAAAGAAAGAAAGAAAACCCTTTATTAATCAGTTGTAATTTGACATCTTCAGTCAGACTACAGTAGTGAAACCAACTGCTTTCTTGAGCAGTACCTTCCTAAAACAGAAACCAACCCAAACCTGCGTTAGGGCCCTTCTACAATGTGTAATTTCTTCATTATGATGGAATGCAACAAAATATCTTGCCCTTGGGTTGCTCAGTTTCAGCCCAAACAAATGCAAATGGCTTGTCAGCTGACAGCTGTTTGATAAGGCTCCCCTACAAGACCTGCATACTTTACTTTTTTCCGTGAAACTCGGGATGAAAGGCAGAAGGCAGGAAGAGAATTAATGTAGCATACAGTCTAAAGGCAATGCTACAACCGTGATTAAGTAGAAAAGTTAAAAGGCACAGATTTTCCACAGCTTCGCTGCGTGCAACCCATCCGTGTAACAAGTTGACAGGCCTAGCGCGTCAGCTCCATCATCCCCTCCGACAGCTAAAACGCAGCACTGCATCCCTTTTCAGAGAAAATTTGCGTCTGCACCATGAAGCGTTGTACATTATTTCTTAGCACTGCAGGGGGCTCAAGTCCATATGGAACCTTCACAAATATTACCACAGATCAAACCAGCGGCGTTTGGAGGCAGATTTGACATACCTATTTAAATGAACAGCAGGGGTCCTCGGGCAGCCTCGGGCTGCGGGGGAGGCTCGGCGGAGAGCCAGCCGCAGCTCCATTAGTCAGCAAAGACACACTCTACATTTATCATTCATTTCATTTCTGCCAGGGCAAGAAGCTCATTTGCCCAAGGTCAACAAAAAGCGAAAAGAAGGTTTTCTTTTTTTTCCCCAAGAAATAAATGTACCTGACAAGTGGGGATTTTGTCCTTTGGGTTTGTGGAGCACAAATAAACACCAGAGAGTTCTAAAAAAGCCGAGTGAATGTGTGCCTGGGATTCAAGCAACCTGAAAGCTGACTGAGGCTGGGGAAGCCCAGTGCATGTTTTTGCAATTTTTTAAAAACCGTATAATGAAGAAAATAAAACTTGACACCGAGTTCTTAAAGCAAGATAGGTTCTGTTGTCCAAAACTGGGTATTAGCAGCTAGCCATTTTATTCATAATACCCTAGGGAACCCCCAAATTTGCACGCTATCAGACACTTAGAGCGCTGAAACAACAACGAGAAAAAGCTGTTCCCAGTACAAACGCAGTTGCAAGTCAACGTGTAATAAAACCATTTCTTAGGTCTTTGGAGGGCACAAATTCTAGACTCATAACGCTGCATTGGCCTCTAAAAGGCAAAAACTGTATAGGATAAACAAAAAGTACAGACAACAATTCGCCCGTGGTAAACGCCTTACAGCCCCTGACAGCAGCCTTACCCTCCACACACGTGCCTGCATTATGACTGAGCGGAGCACTGACCTCCGAAAATGATCTCAATTTGTAAGTACCAGCATTTTAAGGCCAGACATTCAGACATAAATTCTATGGTGTTTATTTACCTTTAGCAAAAATGAGTTAGTAAGATATAAAGTCTTTCGACATACTGCCTTACCTCTAGAGATCTTAGTTTTGCTCAGTCTGAAACATACTAGGTAAATCCTGAAGCCGAGCAAGATCTCTGGTACAGTCACTTAGCTTACAGTTCATATTATTAATCATCGATGTAATATACTTACATGCATTAATGAATAATACGACTGTTTGCCGGTATAGAAGAGAAAATGAAATGGACGGCCATCCTCTCCCCACTGGATCGCTAATAAAAAGCGAAATGAAAATAAACAAAAATAAAAATTTATAGGTATATTTAACTGAAGTTAGGAGACATATCTACAATTCTGATTAACTTTTAATGACAAAACAGCATTAATATTTGGAATTTTAGTATTTGGTTCAGCATGTTTAATGTGCTGTAAACTATTTAGGATATTTAATATTCCACACTCATTAACATAAAACAGTGTTTGTATCTGATAAAATATTCCTGTGCAGTTCACCATGAGAATTTCTAGAATTTGTTTTAAATAAACACACATAAAATAGCAAAAAATCATCTTGTTAGAACAAAGAATTTAGGTTTGGCTAAAAATAAAACACACTCCCATATTCTTAAAAAGGGAAGCTGAAAAAGTCAATGCTGTCATACATTCAGGAAATTAGGAAAAGGCATAATAACATAACAAAGAAAAAACTAAATGGATTTTTCCATGCCACATTATTTGTTCCAACTCTGTGGTAACACACCTCTGAGAGCTCAAACGTCTAAAACAGAAGGGCCCCCACAAGGTGTTATGTGTAATTCCTTTTGAAATACAGATGGTCATTCACATCTAATAAACACCAAACAAACTGAGGAATGGACTCACTGTAGTAAATAAACCAAACCTGACTCCACATCCTTTGCCCTTATTTCTACTGTTCTTTCTTGGTTAACCATTTGTGGGAACTTCAATATGTTAAAGGTACACTCCTCTGTCAATTACAGAAGTTGAAAACTCTTTTCTCCCAATCACTCACTCACTTCTTAAAAAAAAATTTTTTTTTTTAGAGAAAGCATCTTTTTTTTTTTTTTTTTAAAGGAATGAGGTCCTTTATCTTTTTTTTTTTTCATGGGGAGGGTATGTGAGACAAACACAGACAGCCTTAATGTGTTGAAATCCTTTGTCACCCACCTTTTACTTCGGTTTACAGTGTCTTTCATAGTCAAGAAGTTTAAAATATATGCATACTGTAGAATCTGTCACTTTTCTCTATAGCACGGTTTACTGGCTGTTTCTCACTATCACCCCTACTAAGGAGCCTTGCTAGACATCTTTTTCCCTAATTGCCTCCTCCCCATGAAACTTCAATATCACAAACATACCGTAGATCTGTTGATGTATACAGAGGTCATTTGGAGGGTCGTAAACATTCTAAGAGTTCAGACTTTTCTGACCTCCTATGAATCCATTTACACTTTGGGATTTCTAAAAACTATTTTCCTATATTTTCTTCTGGAATTTTTATTTTTTTTTCATGCTCAGAATTTCATCTATTTGAAATCTATGTTCATCAGGCAGAATCCAAGTTATTACCTTGTGCAGCAAAGAGAGTCTTTGTCCCATCAGTTTTTTGATACTACACTCTTCTGTTGAGTCAATCTTTTTTTTTTTTTTTTTTAAGATTAATTTTAGAGAGAAAGAGAGTTCACTCAAGCAAGCACGAGCAGGGGGAGAGGCAAAGGGAGGAGAGTGAATCTTAAGTACACTCCATGCCGAGAACGGAGCCCAAAGTGGGGCGCGATCTCATGACCTCGAGATCACGAGCTAAGCCAAGACCAAGAGTCCGACGCTTAACTGACTGTTCCCGTCCAGATGCCCCACTACGCTCTTGTGTTGAAATACCATCTGTACAATAAGTAGGATATTTCTGCTTCTGAGGGTAACGGACATGACACTCAGGCCACTCTAAGTGAATATATTTAAAGTAGGATATTTCTGCTTCTGAGGGTAACCGACATGACACTCAGGCCACTCTAAGTGAATATATTTAAAACAAAGACCAAAATTTCATAATAAATTCTGAAGAAAAGTCTTGACAGGGATTTTAGCTTGAAAAAGAAAACTAGATTCTTATACGCCAAAGGCAGTGGATAAATTAAATACTTCTCCAACATCATTCTCAGACCTCACGAACTCCTGCATATTTTCCCACAGCTGGAACTTCACTAAGCAGTCCATTTGCACTGTATGTAGTGCCGAAGCCGTCAGAAAGTGCCTAAGAAAGACAACGATCACGGCTGCACATAAGACTCTATTGTGAAACTCGGGAGGGGTTTCCGAGCGGGCCTCATTTCGTGTGTGAGTATATAGACATGCGTGTGGATACACTTCATTTCATAATATTCCATTCAATCCAAGATGTCACAGATTTGAAGATGCCCCATCATGTATCTTACCCAAAGGAGGGAGGAGAAAATGCTGAACATCGTGGTTTACATTAACTGTAAAATTAATCCTGTGGTCAAAAATGTTAAAACTGAAAAACTGTCTTGGAATTCACCAAATATGACATTAACAAACATGCTGCTGCTGAATAACCTGGTCCACTGGTCTGTCCTGACACGGCATCACCACCACCCTTTGACTAAAATAAGCTTTTGCTGCATTTGATAGCTGCTAAGGTAACGTTCCTACATTACCCTTACTTTTTAAAAAGTTCTCTCTGCTTCTTACACATTTACCCTTTCAAATTAAGCTTATAAATATCTCCCAAAAGTCCTACTGGGACTTGGATTAAAATTATATTCCGTTCGGGGGCTCCTGGGTGGCTCAGTTGTTAATCATTTGCCTTCAGTTCAGGTCATGATCCCAGGGTCCTGCGATTGAGTCCCACATCGGGATCCCTGCTCTGGGAAGCCTGTTCTCCCTCTCCCACTCCCCCTGCTCGTGTTCCTCTCTCGCTGTGTGTGTCTCTCTCTATGTCAAATAAATAATAAAATCTTAAAAAAACAAACAAAATTATATTACATTTGTTAATTTTTAAGGAAGTAACTTTCCAGTATCTTTTCTTACAGAACATGAAATCTTTTTTCTAGCTATTCAGACTTTCACCTATGAGGTTTATAATTTTACTAATTTTCATATTTACTACATAATAATTTTCTACATAAAAACTCATGCATATTTTTCTAAGTTTTACCTGTATTTTAGTTTTTAGTGTTCTTGATACTGTCCCCTCATTTAACTATGTTTTCTATAAAATTAACTTTATGCGATATGCCCTTCTTTCACTATTTTTTCAACGTTTTTCTTTTTTTTTAAGAGCAGTTCACAGCAAAGTTGAGAGGAAGGTAGAGATTTCCCATATACCATCTTTGCCCCCAAATATGCACAGCCACCTCCATCATAAAAAATCCCGACAGTGTGCCTTTGTTACAAGTGATGAACCTACTCTCTCTGGAGAATTATTATCACCCTAAGTCCACAGTTAACAGGGTTCACTCTTGTACACTCGGTGAGTTTGGATCCAGCACTATAATATCATACAGAGTAGTTTCAGTGCCCTAAGGATCCTCTGTGCTCCACCTACTCCCCTTAACCCCTGGCAACCACTGACCTTTCCACTGTTTCTGTAATTTAGCCTTTTCTAGAATGTCATATACGTAGAACATAGTAGGTAGCCTTTTCAGATTAGCTTCTTTCCCTCGGACATTTGCATTTAAGTCTCCTCCATGTCTTCTCGTGGCTTGACAGCACCCTTCTTTTTAGTGCTGAATAATATCCCATCATCTCTACATACCACAGTTTCATTACCCATTCAAATATGGAAGGACATCTTGGCTACTTTCAAGTTTTGGCAATTATGAATCAAGCTGCTATAAACACCTGTCTACAGGTTTCTGTGTGGACCTAAGTGTTTAACCGCTCTGGACAAATACCAAGGAACACAAATGCTGGATCGTATGGGAAGAGTACGTTTAATTTTTTAAGAAACCCCTGAACTTTCTTTCAAAGTGGCTGTACCATTTTTGCATCTCCATCAGTGATGAATGAGAGCTCCTGTTGCTCACCATCCTTGGCACAATTTGGTGGTGTCAGTGTTCTGGATTTTGGCCATCCTAAAAGGCGTGTAGTGGTATCTCACTGTTGCTTTAATTGGCATTTCCCTGAGGTGAAGCATCTTTTCATATGTTTACCATGTATATACCTTCTGTGTTATCTATTAAGAACTTTGACCAATTCTTAAATTGGGTCATTGGTTTTCTTACTGTTGAGTTTAAGAGTTCCTTGTATATTTTGGATAACAGTTCTTTATCAAATACGTCTTTTCCAAATATTTCTACAATCTGTTGGCTTGTCTTTTCATTCTCTTGACAGTGTCTTTCTCACAGCAGAAAATGTGAATTTTAATGAAATCCAGCTTCTCCTTTGGTGTTGTACATAAAAAGCCATAGCCAAACCCCAGGTCTCCTGGGTTATTAATTACTGATTCAATTTCTTTAATTGATACAGACTTATTCAAATTGTCCACTTCTGGTGTAAGTTCTGGCAGACTGTATCTAACCTACAAGAAATTGGTCCATTTCTTGTAGGTCATCACTTCCAGAGGCATAGAGTTGTTCATGGTATTCCTTGATTGTCTTTTTAATGTCCCTGATCTGTAGCAGTATCATTTCTTTCATTTCCAGTACTAATCATCTGTGTCCACGCTCCTTTCTTTCAGCTAGCCTGACTAGAAGCTCATCGATTTTATTGATAAAATAAAACTGACGTATAAAATCTATTATCAAAGAACCAGTTTTTGTTGATTTTCTTCACTGATTTCCTGTTTTCAACTTCACTGGCTTCTGCTATAATTTTTATCATTTTTTCTTCTACTTACTTCAGATTTAATTTGCTCTTCTTTGTCTAGTTTCCTAAGATGGAAGCTTAGACAAGTGATTTTAGATCTTCTTTTCTACTATACACTTTCACAATGCTATAAATTTCCCTCTGAACACTTTTGTCTATTGTTTTTATAAAGATTAAATACCAGAATTCCCTTGCCACAGACAAGGCTCAAGTTGATTGTTCTAGACTCTTTCAGTTCATTTACCTATGTCTACCTACCTACTGAAATACAAAGGACTGTCTGCATGTTTTTAAAAACACAATGGTATTAAGCTGTATTTACATTACATACTTCTTACAGACTATTTGTCTTCCCCTGGCCCCAAAATTCATATTGGAGCCTAATCCTCCATATGCTGGTATTTTGGTATGGGGCCTCTGGAAGGCGATCAGGTCATATGGGTAAAGCCATCATAAATAGGATGAGTGCTGTCACAGAAGGAACCCCAGAGATCCCGGGCCCCTTTGCCATGTGAGAACAAAGGGAAAGACAGCAGTGCATGAACCAGGAAGCAGGCTCTCACCTGGTGTCTTGATTTTGGACTTCCAGCCTCCAGAACTAGAAGAAATACATTTCTTTGGTTTGTAAGCCACCCAGTGTATAGTAACCTGAATGGACTAAGATAAACACTACACCATTTTCACTTCCTTTTCTCACCCAACAGTGTGTCTCATTTGTACTAATGCAACTGGAGCTGCCTTTTTCTCTTTCACTTTGGGGAGTGAAAGAGAGGGAGTGAGAGAGAGCGAGCAGAAACGCGTGAGTGAGGGGCAAGGAGTAGGGGGAGAGGGAGAGAGAATTTAAAGCAGGCTCCAGTGTCTGTGCAGAGCCTGACACAAGGCTCGACCGTACAACCCTGAGATCATGACCAAGCCAAAATCAAGAGCTGGCTGCTTAACCAAGCCTGAGCCACTCAGCACGCCTGGAACTAGCTCTCTCTTGATTATCAGCATG
The DNA here is from genome assembly GCF_010015895.1 of Lontra canadensis. Taxonomy (NCBI): domain Eukaryota; kingdom Metazoa; phylum Chordata; class Mammalia; order Carnivora; family Mustelidae; genus Lontra; species Lontra canadensis. The sequence goes on along the minus strand of NW_022631283.1, from coordinate 186,954 downwards.
TTACTCCACAGTAGGTTCTCCGACATTTAGTTAGCTAACCCTATTTAGTGAACATTTAGACTGTTTCTAATTCTTTGCTAACATATACTATTTACAATTTCTAATCTGGTAAGTGATAATGATCTATCATTGTTTTATAAAACATTGTTTCTGATCTGATAATTCCTATGTTTACTGGTTACTTGTATTTTCACTTATGAATTGACTATTTTCCCCTTTGCCTACTTTGTCAGATGCTTAACTGACTGAGCCATCCAGGTACCCCTGATGCTTGCTTTTTAAATTTATACTGCTTTTTTTCCAAAGAGAAGTTTTGAATTTTAAAATAGGTAATTTACCGATCTTTGTCCTTTTCATTTTTTTGTGACTTAAGGACATAATATTATCCATTATTTGATAGTTGTACGTTTATCCTTCAACTAACCACTTTAATTCTATTCTAGAGTGTAAACTTCTTAATTCCAAAATCATAATGAACTTTTAAGTCTTGACCCAATTCTGTCATGTTCTGGATACACTCTATTTTTTTTTTTTTTACATTCCATTGAGTGGATTAAGAAATAGGACACTTCTGGGGCACCTGTGTGGCACAGCTGGTTGGGTGCCCAGCTCTTAGTTTCAGCTCAGGTCATTGCCTTGGGATCATGGGATCAAGCCCTGTGTTGGGTTCCATTCTCAGTGCACAGTCTGCTTGAGATGCTCTCTCTCTCTCCTTACCCCTCCCACCTGTGCTCATTCTCTCTCATTTAAAATAAATAGGTAAATCTTAAAAAAAAGGGGGGAGGGGACACTTCTGTCCACAGAAATGTGGATGCCTCGTTCCATTTATTTTTTAAAGACTGCTACAAAAATAAAACAGAAAATGAGAATAATCCAAATGTTCAACTGAAGAAAATCATCCTTAGTAAAACCAATGACAAAACAGAAGGAAAGTGAAATGCAACACTCCAAACTGAATTAAATATTTTCAAACAAGCATTTGGGTTTACTGGAGGATACTCTGAATCAAATCTTCAAAATATGAGCTCATAATGGACAAAAAAACTGAAAGTAATGAAACAACTTGATTAAACTCAGAGAAGAATTAGGAAAAAAGCTAAAAATCATCAGAAATGTAGACTGACTTATAGAGAAGAAACAGATTAAAAGAAGAAATAGATTAGAAGAAGAAATAGATTGAAAACATATAAAGGACACTGGAGGAAAAACTACAAAGACCATCAAGAAAATGAAAATGAGTCAAAGAAAAAATGAAGATGAGTCAGAAAGACAGACTAGAAAACAACCAAAGAAGGAATAACATTTACATAACTGGAGTCCCAAGGGGCAAAACAGAAAGTGAAACAGAACTAATATTTAAAACTATTAAAAAAAACCTTCCTGGATATAAAGGACTTGAATCTACAATACCAAAAGAGCTCACTGCCAGCACAGTAAGCTAACTTTTCATAATCAACTCAATGTCATACTTCCACAAAGCTACTAAACAAAGGTAAAGAATCCTTAGGACCACCAGGAAAAAAGATTAAATGACTTATAAGGAAAGAATAGCTGGACTGATCTGAGACTTTCAAAAACAACAGACAAAGCAGGACAACAATAGTGCAGCACGTCTAGGAAACTCAAGAAAGTGTGAACCAAAGATTTTTCCCTCTAGCCTAGCTGTCCTTCAAGTATCAAGGCTATAGGAAAATAATTTTAAACACGTAAGTGCTCAAGAAATTTTGTAATCTATGACATCTCTTCGAAGAATCTACTAGAAAATGAACTCCATTCAACCAAGAGATGACAAGGGAAACTTTAACAAAAGGAGTTTAATAATTTAATTATAGCTGTAAAATTAGAACAAAGATGAAGAAGAAGTGTATACAAAGAAATGCTGAAAAAATAAAATACACTAGATAACTATTTTTCTATGTGTATATAGATATGTATTTGTAAAGCTGGAATTCAATGTTTCTGAAACAGTTCCTATCCACCAAAATATAGGTGAGAAAAATCACAATTTATTTGTTACCAATGTGATCATCGTGTTACTTAGATCATCATTACACTCCATTCCATACTGACTTGTGTGGGTTTGGCCACCATGTTGTCAACTGGCAGGATGCTCATATCATCTCTGTACAATTAGCACTTTGCCCTTCACCTATACTGTGGCATGTTTTTATAAGAGTACCACTTAAGGGGCACCTGGGTGGCTCAATCGGTTAAGCGTCCAACTCTTGATTTCGGCTCAGGTCATGATCTCAAGGTTCCGAGACAGAGCCCCAAGTCAGACTCAGCATAGAGTCTGCTTGAGTCTTTCCCCTCTTCCCTCTCCCATCCCCTTTGCTACTCTCCCCCACTCCCTGCAAGCACTCGCTCTCTTTCATGTGTGCTCTATCTAAAATAAAAATCTTTAAAAAAAAAGAGTGTCATTAAAAAAAATTACAACTCACATAGTTTAAGTATTTTCAATATTCAGATATCCAAATAAGGATATTCTACTGTAATTCTAATATGGTTTTTAGTTTGGTCTGTTTTTTCTAGGTGGGCAATCTTAACATAACATGAATAATAACAGACTTATTCCTAACCTCTGTGCCTTTTTTAATCACACTGGTTAAGCCTTTCAGAACAATACCGAATACCAGAGGCAAGTGCAGGCATACTTATCTTATTCCTGAACTTAAGATAAAGTAATTCCAGTGCCATGCTTTTTAATTTAATGTGTTTGTTTCTCATGATAGTTCTTCTCAAACTAATAAAGTTTCTTTTTAGTTCTAGTTTAAGAGTTTCATCAAAAAATGCTGACTTTTGTTTAATGACCTTTTCTTCATCTATGAAAATATTTACTCCCTGACTCAAGCAACTCATTAATAAATTCCTAATGTTAAACCATCCTTATATTCCTGGGAGTAAAAAGGCCTTCTGGTATTTTCTCTTAATATAATGCTTTATTTCATTTGCTATCATTTTATTTAGTGAGAACAGACTACAAGTTTTTATGCAATTCGTGTCCAGATCTAGTAATTGTCTGAGCCTTTAAAGAGAACCTGAAGGTTTTGTTATCTTTCTGCTCTGCAACAGTTCACATAACGCAAAAGGTCAAGCTTTCTCAAGTATAGAACTCACTTACCGAACCTCGGGGCCTGGTGCCTCTCTGATGACCTCTGCCTTCCCCAGCTTTTAGTCTAACCAGTATTCTCCCTAAGATAATTACTACCTGTTTGAGAGTCAGGGAAGTGTGGCAGTGCTTTGCAGTTGAGATTGTCAGGGCCTACCTATATCCTGCTTCAGCCGCTTCCTTGTAGACCTGCAGTTCTGTTCTCTCAGACTGATTTCCAGGGTGTTCAGAACAATCCGCTATTTATCTAGCTGTGTTTGAGGGACGATGCAAGCTTAGGGTCCCACTACTCCTCCACCATCTTAACTCTACCCCCTCTGCCTCAGCCACTTCCAGTTGTGTTTTTGGTAGATTACTCTCCAGGTTTTAATTCCTTTATCTGTATAATGGGGCACATAACAGTACCTACTTAATAAAACTGTTGTGAAGATTATGAGCAAATACACACAAAGCACTCAGAACTGCGCCTGGCCCACTCAAAGTTTCAATAAATACTAGTTATTACTTAGGATATTTTTCAAATTAATTAGAATAAAGCTACCCACAACAATCTTTACTTCAAAAATATCCTCTGAAGGGGTGCCTGGATGGCTCAGTCATTGGGCATCTGCCTTCGGCTCGGGTCATGATCCCAGGGTCCTGGGATTGAGCGCCACATTGGGCTCCCTGCTCAGCGGGAAGCCTGTTTCTCCCTCTCCCACACCCCCTGCTTGTGTTCCCTCTCTCGTTGAGTCTTTCTCTGTCAAATAAATAAATAAAACCTTTAAAAATTAGTAAAAATAAATAAAAATATCTTCTGAACATTATTGAAAATTATTAATATTGTCCGTTTATGTTTTCTTTTTTCCTTGACCAGACTTGCCAGATGTTGATCAATTTCACTGGCTTTTTCTTTTCTTTCTTTTTTTTTTTTTTAAAGATTTTATTTATTTATTTGTTAGAGAGAGAGAGTGCGTGGGAGCACAGGCAGACAGAGTGGCAGGCAGAGGCAGAGGGAGAAGCAGGCTCCCTGCCGAGCAAGGAGCCCGATGTGGGACTCGATCCCAGGACCCTGGGATCATGACCTGAGCTGAAGGCAGGGGCTTTAACCCACTGAGCCACCCAGGCGTCCCTCACTGGCTTTTTCAAAGAACTAGTTGGCTTCATTTATCCTACCTCATCTTTAAAATTTCTTCATTCATCAATTTCATTCCTTTCCTACTTTCTTGAAATGAATACTGAGTTCATTTGTTTCCAGACTCTGTTAATGTCTATTAAATACGTTTGCCTCTGCATAATACCTGCCTATATCCCATAGGGTTTGATATGAACTGTTCTCATCTTTCTACATTTCTAAATAACCTGCAATTTCAATTCTGATTTCCTCTTTAATCCAACAGTTTTATGGTTCTAGTGATCTGAAGTCAGACGATCTAACCTATATAATTTCTACTTTTTTGGAACTTGTTAGATTTTCTCTATGACCTCTTACATCATAATTCTATTAATATTCCATTAGCATCCATACAGAAAAATATATTTTTGTACTTATATGTGTAAGCTATAAAATCATGCTGTATTATTCGAATTCTTTAGAGCCTTATTTAACAGCTTTTGCTATGAACATTTCAATGCTAAATGCATGGTACAAAAAGGTTCATGGTCATCAAATCCACTTAAAGGATATTAGATTCTATCAATATCAATTAACATTCCTGTCTCATCGAACCACTCCTCGACCCCCCTGAATTCCATTTCATCTTGTGTTAGGTGCTATTCCTTGCGTCTGTCATCAATCTGGCATATATCTTTGTTTTTCTGACATTTTTATCACTTGCCTTAAACAGTAGAGCAAGATTTTTATGTTAACTCAATCTGGAAGCTTCTATCTTTTAATAAAGGAAGTGGTGGCACTTCACAAGCATCATAATCTATTCAAATCTAAATTTTGCTGATTTTTTTAACATAAAAATTAGTTTGTCTTATGTTTACAAAGTACAGCAAAATTGGTAGGTAGGTGGCAAAAAATATTTTGCTAATTCTAAAGGAATTCTGTCTAAATATAGTTAACTGCAATATGTAATAAAACCCCACCAATACTGACAAAATAACAGGAGCATTTTGCAGGGATGTCTGGAAGTTTCAGTTGTTACATTCTAGCTGATAGTAATGACAAATTTCTAATACTGAGAAGCTGGTATGATTTGAAAGAAACAGTTTTAAAGGCACAGATATACGAGAGATGCAGAGACAAAGAGACAGGACATGTAAGTGAGGAGCCTGTGAGGCTGAAATATAGAGAAGCTACTAAAAATAAGAAAAAAAATTCAGTTACCACATTTACAGAAAAAGCCATTAAGTTTCTATGTCCTGTATATACAGTTCTATTTCGATAAACTTGAGTTGCACCTTTAAAACGGATGTGCACTTGTTTATTATCTTCGTTTATTATCTCCCCAAGAGCTATCAATTGAAATGATGTTATAGTTTATAATCAACTATGTCAGAGAAATGAAGAAATATGAAAGACAATGTATTTATAAAAGGGCCCCTAATTTTTTAACAAGATTCAAAATAAAAGTTATCATTTCAAAGAGCGAAGTAGAGAAGTAGAATGAAAGAACGCCTAGCTCTGGGGGCCCCTGGGTGGCTTTCAGTCAGTTAAGTTTCTGCCTTCAGCTCGGGTCATAGTCCTAGGGTCTTGGCATCGAGCCCCACATTGGGCTCCCTTTTTGGCAGGGGGTCTGCTTTTACCTCTGCCCCTGCTCATGCTCTCTCTCTTGCTCACTCTCCCTCAAATAAATAATAAAATCTTAAGGAAAAAAAAAAAAAAAGAATGCCTAGCTGTGAACACAGGTTAAGACTTAGCAGATATATCAGTGCAAAACAAATACATTTTTTTATTAAAATATCTGCTCTCTTACCAATCTCTACTGAATCAGCTCTAAAAGAGATTGAGTAATGCAGCCTGTACAATAAGAATCTGTGGCTACCAGGCTCTTCTCTATGAAATCCACACATCTTTGCTGCAGAGTTAAATGCTTATAAAGAGTCAGCTGTGTCCATTCCCAAACCTGTTTATTACAATTGTATTTATTTCTGTAATTACATGAATTAAGTACTATATAAGCAGATGATATATGAGTAGAAATAGAAAAGACAGTTTTTGGTGCTGTGAAAACTAAACTGAATGCTTCAGAAAAACTGAAAGGCAAGCTACTAAAAAAAAAAAAAAGTCTGTTCCACTTCATTGCAGTTAGAGGAAAAATCTGTAGAAATACAGAAATATTCTGCATTTAGATTTCTTAGAAATTTAAGTTCTTTGTTCTACTGTGAGGAAACCAAAACTAAAAAACTTTGATAATGTGTCAGTGACAGCAGGGTTATGCAAAAGTAATGGGGAGAAACAGATACCTACTGAAAGAAAAAAAACCATCTAGGGTTATAGCAAAAGATTGATGAATAAGTATAAATTTATACTGAGTGTTCTTAAGAAGTAATTTCTAGCTTTAGTACTTAAATTTTTTTTTCTTTGTTTTTTAAAGCAGGCTCAATGCCCAGCAGGGAGCCCAGTGTAGGGCTTGAACTCATGACCCTGAGATCAAGACCTGAGCTAAGATCAAGAGTCCAAGGCTTAACCCACTGAGCCACCCTAGCTTTAACTCTTTTTAAATTAACCGATAATTACCACCAGTCAACACTGGCTAACAGGCTTTCTTTTAACGTAAATTGGAAAACAGTAATTATTATTTCCTGGCAACCTTAAAGCCTGATGTATGTTTTCTTCAAAATTTAATTTTACATAGTTAAGAGATAAAGAGAAAATCTTGGAAGAAATCAGAGAAAACAGAAGGCCAGACAAGGATGATGGCTAACTGCTTATCAGAAACAATGAAAGACAAAAGACAATGAATTATATCAACAAAGGAAAGGGGGGGGTGGGGGGTGGGAGGGTCTATACTCAGTGAAAATATGCTTCCAAAATGAACAAAAATTTTCCATTTTCAAATAAAGGTGAATTAGTCTCCAGCAGATCTGTACCTAACTCTTCCTCAAAAAGGCATTTTAGAATGCAGATAAATGAGTGTAACACTAGTATAGGCATAAACTCTAACCTGATCTAACTGTAATATTATTTAATTAAAAAGAAATAATTTGTAAATTCTAGTCATTTATTGTTAGTTATAAAATATCGCTGACCAGCCTCACAACTGCCATGACACAGGGGCATGTCCCCACCATATGTGGGTGGCTGCTGATATGTAACCTGACATTGCAGTGAAGGAAGCACTGCTCATTCATTCTTCAATTACAATAATCAGCAATAATCGCGCCTCAGATAAACCTCATTGGCTACGATACTGCCGCTGTGCAAAGCTACTGCTCATTCATTAGGAGCAAACTTACCTCTTTGTTTTGGAAAAATCTGTTCAGGATGCTGTAAAATAAATTACAGTGCATTAATTACTGTAACATAAACCTAAGTGAAATTTTAAAAATATTAATGAAGAGAATTACCTTCATTACTGGCCTGGCTTGCTTCTCAAACAAACCACTCGGAAAAAGGTAAGCAATAGCTCTCTGAAAATATACACAAAGGTTAATTAACAATGGTTATAAACACAAGTTAATGTTATGACTAATACTTTCTGAATGCTTAGTACACGCCAGAGATCTCATAATCTTTTCAACAGGAGATAAAAATGACCACATACACATCCCCCAGAGAAAAATTATTTGTCACTATTAAACTGGTTATTAACAATTTTCAAGTGTCAGTTTCAAACATACATGTGCTCCCATGAATCCCTCTTTTATTTTTTTATCATTTTTTCAAGATTTTTATTTATTTATTTGTCAGAGAGAGAGCGAGAGAGCGAGCAAGCGAGCACAAGCAGGCAGAGGAAGAGAGAGAGAGAGAAGCAGGCTCCCCGCCAAGCAAGGAGCCCGATGCGGGGCTCGATCCTAGGACCCTGGGATCATGACCTGAGCCGAAGGCAGTGGCTTAAGGGACTGAGCCACCCAGGCGTCCCCAAATCCCTCTTTCAAAAGCAAACAAGAGGTGCCCCTCTACAACCTCTGTGGTAATGTGCTCAGGAGCCCCGCTTTGGACCAAATACTGAGAAGAGCAGGCTCCAAGCCTCACCCACCATGATAGCCCCAGTGTTTTTAGATGCTCTCTGAACTCTTCCTAGGAAGTTTTGAGAGGTTTTTATACTACATTTTCCCAACCGGGTTCTCTGAAATGTCTGTCTCTCAATGGGGACGCTATTGGCATTCTGAGTGTGACAGCTCAATTGTACGCAGCCTTGCCCTTCCCTGTCCTGTAGGTCACTTAACAGCCCTGGCCCTTCTCCACCATCTCTGCCGGTAATAACCCTAGCACCTGTGACAAATCTTGCCCGCACACATTTCCAAAAGCCCTCCATCTCCCAGGACTGCCACCAACTTGAGAACAACTGTGTAAGCCATGCCAATGTCTTCGCCAACACCACTCCTCACAATCAAAAGCAAACCACACGCATTTTCCTTTCTCTCGAATGGTGTCAGATGGGAAGTCTGTGGAACTCTAACTGAACTGGCAGCTCACGTAGACACAGCGCTGCTCTGTTGGAGAAGCTGCTCTCAGGATGGGCCTCTGTGCCCTCTCACGCAATGTGCTTAGACCGGATTCCACCCCTGAAAGTCAGGGGTCTGTAACCTGGGGCTTATCAATTCAGTTATCTTAGGGAGCCCATCTGTGTCTCTGAGTCAAGCTTCATTCTCCCATTTGGCCTTCTGGCAGTAAAACGGACACTTAAGAAACCCTTCGATCACACAGCAGAGTGCTAATTTTGTGAACATTTTTTTTTTTAAAGCCAGGGGCGACTCTGCCTTTCCTTCTCTGAGGGAGAAAAGGTGGACTTTTTAATAAGTGATGTTGAGACAACTGATTGCCATTTGGAAAAAGATAAAAGTGGACGCAAACCCGACACCATATACAAGGATAAGCCACAGATGGGTCAGACGGCTGAACACAGAAAATCAAACAAGTATGAGGAGAAAACATGGCGAATTCCTCTATATAAGCTACACCTCCACAGGCAAAACCAACACCATCACAGGTTATTCGCTGATTTACAACCACAAAATATTAGAACCCCCTCCCCCAAGGTTGGCTGCATAAATGATGGCATGTCCATGCCACCAAGCACTCTAGCCATAAAAAAAGATTGATAAAAGCAAGACACAAGGGAAATGTGCTTAGAGTGTGACCTTTGGTGTAAGAAAAAGAAATAAGAAAATACATATAGGAATAGGGGACAATATACATAGGTTTCTTTCCATAAGAAACGGTACAGTGTAAACAAATAAAAATGATCATTTATTAAGGGGTAGGTGGCAGCAGGGTGAAAGCTACGGGGATGAGTAAGGCTTTCCTGGGGATGCCTTTATTCAGCTGAACTTTGGAGCACGAATATGCTGTATATATTAAAGACCAACATTTTCAAAAGAAACTCTAAAACTTAATATAAACAAAATAAACCTCCTTTCTTTCTTAAGATTTTATTTATTTGACAGAGAGAGAGACAGCGAGAGACGGAACACAAGCAGGGGGAATGGGAAGAGGGAGAAGCAGGCTCCCCACTGAGTAGGGAGCCCGATGTGAGGCTGGATCCCAGGACCCCGGGATCATGAGCTGAGCTGAAGGCAGAGATTTAACAACTGAGCCACCCAGATGCCCTATACAAACCTAATTTCTAATGACAAAAACAACAACAACAAAACACCACAACAGCAAAGAATTCTTTAACTTTACTTGGAAGGCTTATTGTTAGTAATATTAATATTAAAATTCTGAAACATTTTGTGTCTGTTATAGCATAAAGTAAATAAAGGTATCAATTTTATGGTGACCAAGATGTTACTCAGGAGAGAAGATACAAACATAAAAGAAATGTAATGTTAAGCTTGAATTAGACAAACCAAAACATACTTGGGATCTTTAAAAAATATTATTTCCTGGATTATTCCTATAATATTTAAAAGAGATTACTTTTTAGTTCTGTCCCCTCAAAGAGCACAGATGTAATGAAACTCTAGAATCAAGGAGTGGCCTCTAGCATCCAAATCTTGGTTTCTAAACACAGTTTCCTAGTATAAAGAACAGAGCATCTCAGGAAAAGGATTAATCCTAGGCCTAAGGCAGGGAAAGTACAGAATAAGCCTGAGACACCTTCCTGTGCCAGAAAACAAGAAAGTGCTTGAAAGGACAGAGAAACCAGCTTCAAGAAGCTCCCACTGGCCACACTTGCGACAATGTGAACATCAAAAAGAACAATGACAATGCCTGGTAACATACTCAATACATACATGTTGAAGAGTGTGCCTCTATAAACACACACACACACACACACACACACACACACACACTCACTCTCTCGCTCTCCAGGGTTCTGAAGTAGGAAGCAAGGAGAAAAGGAAGGCCTCTTTATGAAACAATACCAGTTAATAAAAGTAGAAGGAATGAAGGAAGTAGAAAATCACTGTTTTATAACCTCCAAAGTAATCTTCAATTTCAGCCAAGGATCACCAGTGGATGATAAAGTCATTGGCTGAAAGGTTACTGGGGACTAGAATATTTAAATGGACCCCAAATAATCACCCTACAGATGACTTAGTTATGAAGGGAAAAAAATCACTTTTACAATAAAGAGGTCGGTGGGCACCACATTAACCAAGGGGTCAGATGTACAATCAATAGTGGGACAAGCTCATTATATACCTCCTGGTGTGAGGGAACAAGAAGTATACAATATCACACAAGTATTACCCTTTATACATTCTAAATCTAATCACCAGGAGCAAGCAGAAAGCCAGAATGTAGACAACCGTATAAGACAAGTGGTCTGGATTCTACAAAACTAGCTAGCTATAAAGACATTTTAGGGAAAACTGAGGAAATTTAAGTATAGACTATAGATTATAGAGTGTTACAGATTTATTGTTAATTGTATTAGATATAAACGTGGTTACCATGGAAAAATGGTATGAAGGATGTATGTATGTAGGGCTAAAGTGAATGCGGATACATTTAGGGGTTAGGTGTTATGATACTGCATTTTCAACTCACTCAAAATAAGTTTTATATATACAGAGAGAAAGGGAATGTGGCAAAATGTTAACTGTCAAATCTATGTGAAAGGTATGTATGTGCAAGTGTCTTTGTATTCATCAAATATTCAAGTTTTCTGGAAATTTGAAAAATTTGAAAATAAAAAGATGAGAAACGTTAAAAATTAAAAAGTAAGTCCCTCGGGTCTTTCCAAATCTAACCTGTCTCCGCAGGGCCACCATGAGACTACAGCACCTATAGTAGCCCAGCTGGCCTTCAGGCCTGGTTCCCACAATCAGCCATGGCACTCCCAAGGCTGGTCAGACATCTTAGCCAAGGGGCTACTGACTCAAGGCCTGGGTGAGAATAACAGCATGGAAGACGGATGTACAACTCTGCAGCCTGGGGTAAGCACGCCAGGATTACAAGGGTGAAAGTCCAATCAACTTTTGAATCAGGTTCAAGCTGTCACTGGTATCATTTTCAAATATAAAAATTACTAGTGGGACACCTGGGTGGCTTGGTGGGTTAAAGCCTCTGCCTTCAGCTCAGGTCATGATCCCAGGGTCCTGGGATCGAGCCCCGCATCTGGTTCTCTGCTCCGTGGAGAGCCTGCTTCCTTTTCTCTCTCTGCATGCCTCTCTGCCTACTTGTGATCTCTGTCTGTCAGATAAATAAATAAAATCTTAAAAAAAAAAATTACTAGTAACCTAGGTGACTAATGAAAGTGTTCAAGAAAGCAATGAAAATGTAAAGAATTTCATCCCGCAGCAGATTTCTCATGAAAACTAAGACATACACAAGTCATGAGGAAGTTAACCAGTAGAACTTGAAAATAAGGCACTGACTGCAAAGGGTGTCTAGGTCTTACAGGCAATCTCTGTATTGACTTAAAAAAAAGTTAGTAAAGATTTTGGTAGAAATATTCTGAAATTTCCTAGAAGGATCAGGAAAAGTAGCACTGCCTTAGACAAACAAACAAACAAACAAACAAAAACCTCAGCTAAGAAAAAACACATATTTACTAATTCATAATTCCTCACTATATTAGATGATAATGTTGATTTTATTTATTTTAGAAAGAATGTGCGATGCAGGGGGGGTGGGCAGGAGGAGAGGGAGAGGAAGCAGACTTGGCGCTGACCGTGAGCATGACACAGGGCTCAATCTCATGACCCTGAGATCATGACCTGAGCCAAAACCAAGAGTCAGATGCTTAACCAACTAAGCCACCCAGGCACCGCAGGTGATAATAATAACACAACCAACTACACTCTATTGTATTAACTATATTATGCTATATTATACACTCTATTACTAATTACTGACAGGGCATGTACAAGGTACTCTGCTATATTGTACCAACTATATTATATTTGTACCAAATTATAGTAGGTTTTGTACTAAGTACTGTGGAAAAGGTCCATAGAGTAAGACACCACATTAGATAAACAGCAAAATCACAGGTTCAGTAAAAATAATAAAAAACAAAGGATGGCAGAAAAAGGAATGAATGAAGATACAGAACATAAAAGTTATCCCCCCAAATCCGTATTACATCTTTTACACCAAATTATGAGGAATAGGCTTTCTAATTCCAGTGGAGTTATGATATATTAGTCATAAACTGGTTACTTTTTAACCAAACAGAAGATACAAAACAGGAAAGGCACAGTAGGAATGTACATTTCATCATCCGTCCAGCATGGAAGGGACAGTGCGACCACCACGTAACCCAGCACTTCCATTTACCTCCTTCGGGCACTCTGAAGAGACTTCTGACAAATTCTGAGGCTAACAAAGGACTACCTGGATTTTACGAAAAAATAATTTTGTTGGCTTTCTGGGACTGCAGCCGTTGTTAAAACTCAAGTAGGTGAATACCGTTTAAAAAAAGTGTTTATAGGAAGAAGAGAATTTTGAGTGTGTGCAGGAAGCTGCAGTGTTTGGAGCAGAGCACCATGTGCTGTAACATAGTAAAACCCTTACTCTCATTGCACTTCAGAATTCACAACAGAGAATGCTGAATATCTAAGTAACATAAGACCCTTACTATGTCCTATAACCATAAAAATATTCTCCAGGAACACCATTCCCAGTGATTTTAACTTGTGAGAACATCGGCTTTATCTAGTTGTTATGGGGATGAAATAAGGTATTTGCAAAACACAGCACCCCACAGGCACTAGACAAATGTTAGCTATACGAAAATGTTCTATGTGAAACACTTTCCACAGTATTTTGTATTAAGACTTAAAGTGGCAAAGATAAGAACCTGTACCTCCTGAAATTTAGTATCTGAATGTGCTCTTCCCTGCCGAGGTCAGGGAGCCAACCTAGGTCTCTTAGAAAACGGATTTACTTCTCCACTGGCATCAAGGACATTCACCTAGTTAGAGGTAAAATCAGGAGAAAAGCCTAACTGTGCTCAAAGGAAAATAAACTGACCATTGACTGTGAATCAGTTTTACCTCGACCAATTTTATTCAACGAATACTCATTGTACCTAAGTTCCAGGGACTCTGTGAGTTTAGGAAGCTATAGTTCCTGACCACATTCTAGCAGCAGAGACAGATGCATACATAATCTCAATTACGGGGGTCACTGTCACAGTACACATGGAATAACATGGCTTAGTAAAAGGATATTTTACAGGACCTGTGCTGCAGCTATTTTTAGGTTACATAGATGGAACCTATCGAAGTGGCCACGAGCTTTTTTCAGCAATACTTTTCATCTGACTTTTCTTAGCAGTCACTTGTTCCTTGCCAAGTCAGGTCTTTTACATACTATCTTCTCTGCCTGGAATACCATTGTTCCATCTCTCCGTTTAACATTTTCCTGTTTCTCTTTTGAGACCTAGCTCAAATGCCAGCCCTCCAGAGCGACCTCCCCTAACTCCCCAAGGGCTCTGTCATTTCCCTTCTTTGTTTATACCTGTGGGAGCACTCTCCACACTTGTCTCCTTCCCTATGACGTCAGTCACAATGGACAGAGCTCTCAAGTCTCTCTAGAGACTTCAGAAGATCACTGGCCAGTCTGTTATTTTCTCCTCATCCTTCCTCCTGGCTTGAACTTCAACACTTCTTGTAGCAATCACAAAGGCTGATGCTAGCCTCCTTTCATTTACATACCAATTCCTGCCCTGGGTGTGAGCCACCTACACAAGACTCCCAGTGTCACCCAGGCCAATAAACCCCCCTCAATTCCCATTTCTATCCTTAGAAGCACACACCCACTTTCTCAACAACCTTACTCTTCAGCCCAAATTCTGATCCTGCGATTGCTTGGGCTCACCAAGCCTTCTTCTGGAACCTCACGACCTACAGCCAGGTCTCTACCACAGAAGGTTGCTGTTTTCTGCTCACAGCCATGTTCTCCTCCAACCTCTCTCGAAGTTCTTCCATGGTCTCTTGTAAACACAGCTTTGCTCCTCGCTTAAATGCTAGTTCCCTCAGAGTTCCATCTCTGATTCTCCTCCTGTCAAGCAAATTCATGCAGAGAGGCTAAATCTATTTCTCTAGTTTCCAAACCACTCCCAACTGTCCGTTGTCTTTAGGATTGCTCCACTGAAGCATCCTAAAAGCACATTCATAGCTGCTCCTCAAATAACTTACTTTTGCCTCCTCAAAGTTCTTTCTCCCAGGCCCTGTTACCAATTCTTTGGATTTTACCTTGGTCACATGTAGAGGGTGCTCTCGAAGGCAAAGGACCTTGGTTTCTTAGTCACCAATTGCCCACCCCAGAGGGAGAACATCGGCAGGTATCATAGTCCCCCTTATTTGCGGATGATATGTTTCAAGACCCTCAGCAGCTGCCTAAAGCTGCAGACAGTACTGATCCCTATATATACTATGCTCTTCCCTATACATACATGTCTATGATAAAGGTTAATTTATAAATTAGATACAGTAAGAGATTAACAATAACAATATACTGTAATAAAGTTACATGAATGTGGTCTCTTTTTCAAAATACTTTATTGTACTGTACTAACATCTTCTTGTGATGGTATGAGATGCTAAAATGCCTATGTGATGAGATAATGTGAAGCGAATGATGGAGGCACTGTGATGTAACGTTAGACTACTAGTGATCTTCTGATATGACAGAAGGCGGATCATCTGCTTCTGGATGGGTAACAGAAACCACAGAAAGCGAGACAATAGGTAACAGGGGAAAACAGTACTCAAAGGATAAATAAAGAAGCAAACTGCACAGTCCTTGAGTGAATCAACTAGACTATGTAACACTTTATAGACAATTGGGGAAATTTAAATACAGATTAATATACAAATGATCCCATACTCGGTCATATACTCAGCCATACTGAGTCCCATGCTCAGACTATATTAAAATTAATTTTGTTAAATGTGATAATGGTATTGTGGTTATACAGGAAAATATCCTAACTTTTTGGAGATGCATACTCAAGTATGTAGGGGTAAAGTGTCATAACGTCTGTAACTGACTTTAAAAGAAAATACTTCAGCGGCACCTGGGTGGCTCAGTCAGTTAGACTCAGGTCATGATCTCTGGGTCCTAGGATCAAGCCCCAGGTCAGGCTTCCTGCTCAGTGGGGAGTCTGCTTCTCCATCTTCCTCTGGTCCCTCCACCATACCCTCCCCATGTTCTAAGAAAGAAAGAAGAAGGAAGGAAAGAAGAAAAGAAACAAAGAAACAAAAAAAAGAAGAAAGGAAGGAAGGAAGAAAGGAAGAAAGAAAAAAAAAACAGTTTAGCCACAAAATATATAGGGGGAGCAAATATGGCAAAATGTTATTTAAACTAGGTGATGCATTATACAATTATTTCTTGGTATGCATTATACAATTATTTCTTCTTTTCTGTATAACTGAAGTTTTTATAAGAAAAAGCATACAAAATAATGTTTATGGCTATCGCTATTGGCTTAGACTATTTCAGTTTTTCAATTTTGGTTCCTACTCCCATATAATATACATACATACATACATGTATGTATGTATGTATGTATGTGTACATGGACATATATACATATATACACACACATATAAGACATGAAGCTTTTGTTCGTCTATAATTGAATAACCAAACAACTGAAATTGTTTTAGTAAACCTGTTGTTTCAGTCAGATAAAAGCAACCATTTCCTACATTTCTAAATTTCTATTTATTCTTACAGTGTATTTTTGAACTGTTTTCAAAACCAATTCTTCGGGTATTTGGAATCATGTCATTGAAAAACAATATAAAAATGAAATTGCAGAATATTACTTATACTTCCAAAGTATTCCCTTTCTTTCAAATAACACAAGGCAAAAAAATACAAATTCTTACTTGTGGGGAGATCACAAAGCAATCCTCTGGTTAACACAGTCCAGAAGAACTTTCTCGAACAAAGGAAATATCCTATAATCTGTGTGGGCTGATATGATATGTAGCCCATGTGGTTATTGTGCATTTGACATATGGCCAGTGCAACTAAGGAATTAGACTAAGGAACTAAACGTTAATGTTAGTTAGCATTAACTAACTTCAAACAATCCCACACAGCTAGTGGCAACCACACAGCTCTAGACTATTTTAACCAAAGCCCTCATGCAGCATGGACAGTCTTGCACTGATGTTACTACTGTGTATCTCAGCAAGGTTTTCAAACTCCATTAAATTGGTACAAAGTTATAAAATCTGTGATTTAATTTTACTGGTCTACCCAACAAATACCCACATTCATAACAGAGAATATTAACAACCAAATTGTCTTTGAATAGAAGATTTCTAGAATGAATCTGGTCATGACAGCCATCCCTCTTTTTCTCTTTATGAAGTGAAAGCATTTTAATACTTCAGATTTGTGATTTGATTCCGAGGGTTTGAATGGAGAACTCAGTATTATGGAAACCACGTGTAAAGCTGAATTTCCTGACCTCTCTCTTAGAACCACTGAGGCTCTATTCTACTAACCAGAATGATTTCAACTTCCTGTGTCTAAGGCAAGAGCACTTGGATTCTATACCTCATTTCAGCCTGGATTTCAGAGCTGGGGGTAGGAAGTAGAAACATTTACATACAGGAAGTTACAGGAAAATATAGGTATAATATACATACAAGTACTCATATTGGGCAAAATGAAAGTAACATCACAAAAGACTCCAGATACCCAATGAGTCTTCTTGCAGTGTTTATTGATTCAGGACAGCTCCCACTGTCCTCCTCCCACCTTCCACATTAATCTTAACTTGCTACGGGAAAGAAAAAGACATAAATGTCCAGTTGTGACCAATACTGAAAATTCCTGCTTGTTGTGCACCTCCTTTCTCCTAGAAACAAAAGCAAAAACAAAACCCCCAAAAAACCACCCAAAAAAACCAACCAAACTAACGACAAAAATGACAAGCATCCACCTCTTTCTTAAAGCCTCGGAACGCCTACCTGAAGGAACAAGGTATCCTCCAGAGCCCATGAGGACAGAGCCTTGTCTGCAACATGCCCTCCAGGGGACACTCCAGCCAGACTCTGCAGGGCCTTCAGTCCAGGTCCACAGTAACTGTCCCCACCACCATCTTAGAGGCAGGAATGGTGAGGGGAGGAAAGCACGTGTCAACTTTCTCTCCAAAGCCTGGTGCTAGTAGGGACACGGCTCCTGGACATTCTGCACATTTGCCAAGTATGAGAATGCGTGTGCTACAGTCTGCTGTTCCAGAACCAACCTCACTGGCACGGCCTCACTGAAGTCCCCGGCATCTCCTGATAACTACGAGAAGCTCTGCATTAGCTATGAGGGCACTGGCCTCTGCAGTGGGAGCAAGACCCACCAGGCAGCACAACAGCCTTACTGCTTCCCACCTTTCACACCATCTTCTTACCCTAGGAGCCTCAATGATAAGATTATGCCTTTCCTGACCAGGATTACTCGGTTTTAATTCAAGGTCAGGCGAGGAGAAGTTAGCTCAGTGGCAGGCACATCCCATGCCCATAAAGCAGTCTGTTAGGCCTTAGTTACTTCACACCTTATTTTAGTAGAAAGGCATTTGTGCAAGCCCTTCCAAATATGGCATTTAACCCTCCACCTCCCTCCATACCACCACTAAATTTGCCCCTTCGGCTTCCTCAGTTGCTTTCTATAAAAAGCCACAGGCTCAAGAGACTTCCTCAAGCTTTCCTTGTAGGTGGTAGACAACATCCTCACTCCTTAAAACTGACAGCCTCTGGCCCAAACTGGAAAAACATTTCATGAAAGACAAAGTCTTCCAAGGGCTGATCTCTTGAGTCTTTGGGGCTTTCCAAAATATGCAACAGGAAAATATCATTCCCAGTTTAACATAAAGCTGTGGATGGTATTTCAAAGAAGAGAATTATAATAAAAAGTAAGTAACAAAAGTGGTTAGCGGCATAAGGGCTTTTCCCATAAAATTTTTAATTAAGGTAAAGATTTAGTTGGGAAAGGTTCAGAAGTACCAGGAAAAAGAGAAAGAAAGAAAGAAAGAAAGAAAGAAAGGCAAAGAAAGTGTTAAAATACTTCATTTTTAAGCAATCTTCCTGATGTTATTCAAAAATATCTGAATTAGGATGGTAAAAGTGCAGAATTTAAATATTTTGATAAGGTGAAATTAAGTCAACCAGAAAATCAGAGGAGGAAGGTGATGAGAGAAATACTTGACTCTCTGCTAATGTTAACCCATCTATCAACTATAATGTTCTCGGATTCCCTGGTGCACTGGGCACTTAGCAGGCACTAGAGACGTACCAGCAGGACATGGCCTAGGTCTTCAAGTATCTTAAAATTAGAGGAAACCGGGCATTTCACATGTGAATTGTGGTTTTGCCCACTTAGACCATGTTTTTCAACAACAGAACTAACAAATTTCCTAATTATCTGAAATAAGCACCTTCTTATTTCTAAATAATCTACATAAAACACGGTTATGTAAACTGAGAAGCACCCAGTTCTTCCACAAAAACAAAAGACAAAAATCGATGCATTTGACCCATGAACAACACAGTTTGAACTTCTGAGGATTCATGTATGTGCTGATTTTTTTTTTTTAGAAATTTTAAACATAAAATTTATTCATAGATGTTTTTGTATTGATTTTTTTTGATAAACAGCACAGTACTGTAAATGTATTTTCCTTATGATTTTCTTAGTAACATTTTTTTCTCTAGCTTGCTTTATTGTGATTATACAGTATGTAATAGACCTCACATGCAAAAATACGTGTTTATCAACTGCTTATGTTATCGGTAAGGCTTCCAGGTAACAGTAGCCTTTTAGTAAGTAGTTAAGTTTTGGGAGTCAAAAGTTATATGTGGATTTTGACTATACAGGGGGTCAGCACCCCTAACCCCTGTGTTGTTCAAGGGCCAACTGTCTATCAGTTGGGACTCAACTCTTCAAGAAGCTTGAAAACAGTATTACTAACCTAATGTTGTTACTTGTTTTAGGTTAGCATTTGTGTTTCAAAAGAACATTTTCTCAGTCTAGGAACCAGATTCCAGATGTAGACTGTAGTTTAACACTGGTATGCAAACGCCAAATCATTGCCTTACTCTGATTTTGAAGCTGTTGATGACTTCCTCTTTCAGTCTGAAGTTCACTCAGAAGAAATTCTGAGCCAGAGGGAGAGAGAGAGGAAAAAAAAGAGCATTTTCCTATAATAAGTTCTAGCTTAGTATTTCCAATATTAAGTTCTGAAATTTGTATGGAATTCAACGTGGCAAAGTTCTTAGGTGTTTTAAACTTATGTCACACTTGAAAAAGTCGTTTCATATTTGAAGTAGGGATCAACGATTGTTATTTGCTGTCATAATAACAAACAAACAAAAAGCCATGCTTCTTTTGGAAATAAAAAAGTGGAGTATACATTTAATGGTAAGTATAGGAACCTTAAAAAATTTATTAGACCATAGTACTGCTTGCCTGGATCTAAAACAAAAAAATGCCGACAAAAATAAAGAATATAAATTAAAAAAAAATTAATCCAAATAAATTATGGACTACGGCAATTCTCCTTTGTGTATATGTTTCCTACATTTTCAGATTTTTAACTAGAATATAGGGAATTCATGGGTTCCCTAAAATGAAGGCAAAGTATTTAACTACATTCTTAGGCTTAAATCAAAGTATAAAAGGATTGCAGGCTCAACCCAGGAGGAGCACTGGGTCAGGAATGCAATCTCTATTAATTAGGTATCCCAGCTGGGCAGTGGGTCTGCAGCTGTTAACTTGATCAATGACTTACCTAAATGTCATCTCTACTGATTCGCTTATAAATTACCAGCAAGTGAGACTAATGTACAGGTGCTAATTTATTTAAACTGTTCTCTACAGTTCTACATAGCTTTATAAACTGCATCTGGCACCTAATGTTAGCTGTCAGTTGCACTTAGACATGCCTGTCCTAACGACTCTGTTCATTAGAAGTGAGCACAAATTATGAAATATTGTGAAAAATGATACATCAAATGGAATGGGCACAGCAAATCAATTAGAGAAACCTCATACAGCATATTCACACTTAGGAGAATAAAACATTCTGGTTTCAGAATGAGGTCTATAATACCAATTAAAAAGTAATTGGTAGACTTCAGCAGTGTTATATATCAATTTGCTGGCTTTTTTCCTGAAATTCTATAGTTATGGAGAACTCAACTTTAATTCCCAAATAAAGACATTAGTAAATGCAAGTGCAATTTTGTATCCATAATACTTAATGCAAGTGAGATGTCTCCAACTTAAAATTGGTAACTGCTATCCCTTCATTCAAAAAGGAAAATGCAAACAGCAGTGGTTCTCAACTTTCTTCTATGCTGACAGCACGATTTTGAAATTGCTGTCACCCAGTGTCTGCTCCAGCTTAATAACATGTTACAGGGTCACCGGACAAGGCTTTCCCTTTGGGTCACTGAGGGAAATCACTGCGGCCCCGCCTCTGTTACAGGCTCTGGGGCTGATTTCTTTACAGTCTCCAAACATGCAGAGTCTTCCCTTGGCCAGACTGTAACCACTTTGAGCTGAGTTACAGAATCCACTCCAGTGCAATGTTCAATCTGATGGTTCAGTTCTCCTCATGGTAACTATAGGGTGAGAGTCACAAATATTTTTTACACACTGATCAACACTTGGCAGCAACCTATGAAAGGCTGAGGAATGGGAGTTGAGAACCATGGCATTAAGATACATTTTCAAAACAGTGTGCATGTCAGCACTTGCAGCAATGGAAGTATACTGTATACATGGACACCTGTATATGTGTGTCACCATATACACTACTCACTGGCAACAAGGGGGCACCCGCTTTCCTCTGGCCATATCTCCCACAGGTGGTCAGGGGCATCATAGTGGTTCAGTGGGAAATTGCAATAGGTTGTTTCTTTTCAAAAGAACTTAAAATATTAGGCAAAGATGAAACTATCTTGAAATGGGGAAAATCTGTACTTGCCCATGACTAATTTCTTTCCAGTTAATTCGTTGCTTCACAAACCAAAAATAACTTTTCATATAAATGCAATACCAAGATTGAGCATTAAATATAAAAAAGGAATTTTGCAGAAACAATTCTAGCAGATACACAATGCTGGAGCTTTAATAATAAACTTCTAAGTAACTTTATCTTTTAAGTAAATATTAAAAATGACAATTATTTTTATTCACAAAATTTTATGTCATATCCTTTCTATTTTACCAACTCACATTTGTACTCTTTTTAAAAGCCTTTGTAACTGAAAGAACACTAACATGTAAGATTAGCCCTGTGTAATTTTCACATGTTCTATATGCTGGACTCAGTAAAGCCAGGGGCCAGATTTCTATTCAATTTCAACCTTCTGGAATAAAGTTCTAAACCTAGAAATCCACCAAAAAAAAAAAAAAAAAAGCCTATGAAGAGCTAAAATAGATGACCTAAATTCATGATTTGACTTAGTAGGAAGGGCACACAGGTCCTGACGCCAAGTCTGAGGGCTCTTAAGTTTTAATTCACAGGGCCTAACAAGTTTAGTTATGCTAGAAGCCTGGAAGGCGCGAGCTGCCACGCACAGACATCCTGACAGGAAAGGATATGTCAGGAATCAGTCAGTACAGGGACAAACAGAAACTACGAGCCCCAGCCAGGGTATCAGCTTAACAACCACACTAAAAGGAAAATCCTGAGGCACTGTAAGGTTAAATTATACTCACTGTACTCTACTAAAAAGGTTGGGGAGAACCCTATTTTAGAAAACATTACCCAAAAAATTAATCTTTGAAAGTGTGAAAAAAGAGACTTTGCGTATAGGAAGACCTTGTACAGCTCTGGTTTCCTATTTATAACAATAAATACAAACCCCATAATGTTTTTCTAAAGATTGAATCTGGTAATGCAAATCAGGCTCCCAGATAGCATCTTGAATGTATATAGGAAGTTTTCAATAAGTGGTGATATTTTTCATTACAAGTAACAATTAAAAATAGGTTTCCCTTATCTGGAAACTTCACTTGTGTGGAATATCTAATTTTCTGATCACATAAAGTAAGAGAAAAATTACTGTACCTGGTTTTAAATTCTGTATTAAAAGCCAAACACATTACAGAAAGCATTACAAGCTCTAAATATAGAAAAGCAATCATGATGTTCTTCCAAAAATTATCTGGAAGCTTAAAATATTTTCCTGGTTTTGTCTTTGGAAATAACTAAGCATTCTGTCAGTATGAGAACACTACTTAAGACTCATTAGCTATATAGTCTTTTTCAGGTTATACAAACAGCCAGATCTCAAAGATAAGAGTTTTGAAAACACACAAAACCAGGAACCACAATGGGTATGTAATTTTAACACTTTGGTAACAGTTGGCTGTCACTTTCCTCTTTTGCTTTTACATCTACTTAGATGCCAAAGAGAGTCCACTAAATTTAATAAAATGCCCAAAGAGTTCATTGATATAAAATGTGAGACTTAAGTGAGGCAGGTCAATTACTAACACAGCAGAATTACGTCCCTGGTGTCAAGGAAAGGGGCTAACACTTCCTCGCATGCATTCAGGGTGGGTGAGACAAGATCTCAATCTGTGTGTACGACACCACCTCCACTGTCAATCACTCCATGATAAACCAATATGCTCAACAGTACTTCCTATTACTCTCAACACACAGTCTTTTTTTTTTTTTTTAAAAGATTTTATTTATTTATTTGACAGGGACAGATCACAAGTAGGCAGAGAGGCAGGCAGAGAGAGAGAGAGAGGGAAGCAGGCTCCCTGCTGAGCAGAGAGCCCGATGCGGGACTCGATCCCAGGACCCTGAGATCATGACCTGAGCCGAAGGCAGCGGCTTAACCCACTGAGCCACCCAGGTGCCCCTCAACACACAGTCTTAGGTGGGATGGAAGATTTGTGTGACGAAGGCAATCAGAGAACGAGTGAAGGATTCAAATTATGGTAGATTTTACTTACAGCATTTAATAGTAATAGTAATAGTAATACAATGGCACCTAAATTACCAATGTGAAAATTATACAGTGAGCCTAGGCTTTCAACCAGGTAAATGAATTAAATTATAGGCCATGTCGACTACCTGGAAGTTAAATCATCTTGAAAATATTTTTAACAGCCCAAACAAATAATTCTGATTAAAGATCCAAGCACTGAACTAACCACTCCAAACAAAATAGTTTTTAAAATGTTATGAAAATGGTTATCTTCTCAGGCAGAATTACAAAACCGTTAAACAATTCTATTTCTTTCAATGAGCTAAATATGCTCCATGTACACCCCAAAATGTAGTAAACTCAGTTGGGTAGTAGGAGCCTCTTGCTCAAAACAGTTACTCAGGGACACACAGGTCACAGGGAGAGGATGACGGACCAGTTTTAAATGCAAACAGTAATATAAAGAAAACTACCCAAAAAAATCCCAGGGCCAAATGATTTCAACCAAACCTTTAGAGAATTAATACCAACTCCTCACAAATTCTAAAATAGAGGAAAACACCTACCAACTCCATTGAACGAGGCCAAATATTACCCGGATATCAAAATGAGACAGAGAAACATATAAGAAAACGATAGATCAGTATCAGATGCAAAAATCACAACAAATACTATCAAACCAGGGCACCTGGGTGGCTCAGTGGGTTAAAGCCTCTGCCTTCGGCTCAGGTCATGATCCCAGGGTCCTGGGATCAAGCCCCCCATTGGGCTCTCTGCTCAGTGGTGAGCCTGCTTCCTCCTCTCTCTCTGCCTGCCTCTCTGCTTACTTGTGATCTCTGTCTGTCAAATAAATAAATAAAATCTTAAAAAAAAATACTATCAAACCAAATCCAACAATACATTAAAAATATCATTCACCACAATTAAGTGATGGATTTATTCCCAGATGCAAGGGTGGTTCAATATTCACAATCAATCAACATGATACATCACATCAATAAAAGAAAGGATAAAAGCCATATGACTATCTCAATAGATGCAGAAATAGTATTTAACAAAGCACAACATCCAGTCATAATAAAAGTCCTTAATAAGGTAGGTTTAGAAGGAATATACCTCAACATAATAAAGGCCACAAATGAAAACCTACAGATATCATTATACTCATAAGGGAAGAACTGAGAGCTTCTCCCCTAAGGGCAGGAGCAAGACAAGGATGTCCACTCTCACCACTTTCGTTCAAAATAGTACTGGAAGTTGTAGCTATAGCAATTAGACAACAGAAAGAAAAAAGGCATCTGTAAGGAAATAGTAAAACTTTCACTATTTGTAGATGACATAATACTATATATGGAAAACCCTAAAGACTCCACCAAAAAACTACAAGGACTGATAAATGAATTCAGTCAAGTCACAGGATACAAAGTTAATGTGTAGAAATCTGTTGTGTTTCCATATGCTGATAATGAAGCAGGAAAAAGAAAAATTATGAAAACAACCCCATGTACAACTGCACCAAAAATAATATGATACCAAGGAATAAACCTAACCAAAGAGGTGAAAGACCTATACCCTGAAAATTACAAAACACTGATGAACACTGATAAATTGAAGATGACACCAAGAAATGGAAAGACACTCCATGCTCATGGACTGGAATAACAAACACTGCTAAAATGTCTGTAATACCCAAAGCAATCTACGCATTTAACACAGTCCCTATCAAAATACCTATAGCATTTTTCACAGAACTAGAACAAAAAAATCCTAAAATTTATATGGAGCCACAAAAGACTCTGCATAGCCAAAGAAATTTTGAAAAAGAAAAACAAAACTGGGGGTATCACAAGTCCAGACTTCAAATTATATTACAAAACTGTAGTAATCAAAACAGTATGATACTGGCACAAAAACAGACACATAGATGGAATGGAATAGAAATCAATGGAATAGAACAGAAAACCCAGAAATAAACCCACGGCTACATGATCAATTAATTTTCAACAAAACAGGAAAGAATATCCAATGGGAAAAAGACAGTATCTTCAACAAATGGTATTAGGAAAACCAGACAGCCACATGCAAAAGAATAAAACTGGATTACCTTCTTTCACCATACACAAAAATATATTCAAAATGGATTAAAGACCTAAATGTGAGAACTGAAACCATAAAAATCCTAGAAGAGAGAGCACAGGCAGTAAATTCTCTGACATTGGCCATAGCACCATTTTTCTAGATATGTTTCCTGAGGCAAAGGAAACAAAAGCAAAATTAAATTAATGGCTCTACATCAAAATAAAAAACTTCAGCACAGCAAAGGAAACAATCAGCAAAACCAAAAAGCAACCTACAGAATGGGAGAAGATATTTGTAAATGACATATCTGATAAAGGATCAGAGTGTGCGTGTGTGTGGGGGTTATATATATAAACAAAAATGTACATTCTTTATATCTCATATATATATTACATATAAAGATCATACACAACTCAACACCCAAAAAGCAAATAATCCAATTAACAATAGGCAGAAGACATGAACAGACATTCCTTGAAATAAGACATCCAGCTGGCCAATAGACACACAAAGAGATGCTCCAACATTACTCATTATCAGGGAAATGCAAATCAAAACTACAGTGAGCTGTCACCTCACACCTGTCTGAATGGCTAAAATCAACAACACAAGAAACAACAGGTGTTGACAAGGATGTGGAGAAACAGGAACTCTCGTGCCCTATTGGTGGGAATGCAACTGGTGTAGCCACTGTGAAAACGGTATGGAGGTCCCTTAAAAAGTTAAAAATAGAACAACCCCATGATCCAGCAATCACACTACTGAGTATCTACCAAACAAAAAATAGAAAACCAAAAACACTAATTCAAAGGGATACATACATCCCTATGTTTATAGCAGCATTACTTAAAATAGCCAAATCACAGAAGCAGTCCAAATGTTGCGCGCGCACACACACACATCTCTCTCCACACTGGAATATTATTCAGTCATAAAAAAGGATGAAATCTTGCCATTTGCAATGACATGGATGGAGGCAGAGTGTAATGCTGAGTGAAAGAAGTCAGAGAAAAACAAATATGATCTGATTTCACTCATGTGGAATTTAGGAAACCAAAAAAACAAAAAAACAAACAAAAAAACCCCCTACAAAACACGAGCAAAGGAAAAAAAAAGAGAGAGAGAGAGAGAGAGAGAGAGAGAGAGAAACCAAGAAGTAGACTCTAAACTATACAGAACAAACTGACGGTTATCAGAGTGGAGGGGGTGAAGGGGCTGGGTGAACTAGGTGATGGAGATTAAGGAGGGCACTTGTTGTGATGAGCACTGGGTGATGTGTGGAAGTGTGGAACCACTATATAGTATACCTGAAACTAATACAACATTGCACATTAACTACACAGGAATTCAAAATAAAATTGTAAAAAGTTACAACAAACTTCAAAGTGGTTAAATTTTAAATACCTTTGCTAGGTATGTTGGGATGTCTGACAAAAAGTATTATTTTTTTTTAAATTTTTTTTAAAGATAAAAGTATTATTATTACTACTTTTATCAGGGTTAGAACAACTCAAGAGTGGAATAATAACAGAGTTCTAACTTTAATTCTCAAATCATTTAGAACATGCCCTGACTTTGAAAATTCAAATATATAGTTGAGATAATAAAAAACACTCAACTCAGGTTTACTTATGGGATTTCTATAAACTTCACTATATTTTCGTCACCATCTGTTTTACCATTTTTAAGAAAGCTAAGTTTAAGACTCCACAATAGGATAAATGTTTCCAAATTGTGTATGAGCATTCACAGTGGCTCCTAAGACCTTGAATCAAGAAAATTATCCATTTCTGATTAAAATCTAAAACTCATTATGATTCATAATGCTTAAAATACAAAGTAGCATCTCTCTTTGAAACCTTGGTTCCAACTTGCAATGCATAGTAGTAGTTGTCCTTATTCTGACAGTTTGATGAAAACTGACACAGAGCTAGAGGCACCTGGGGTAGCACAGTCGGTTAAGACAAAACTCTTGGTTTTGTCTCAGGTCATGATCTCAAGGTTATGAGATCCAGCCCTGCCTCAGGCTCCGAGCCCAGCACAGAGACCGCTTAAACTCTCCCTCACCCTCTGCCCCTCCCCGCTAGCATGCTCGCTCTGCTCCCTCTAAAATAAATAAATCATAAAGAAACTCTATAGCAATTACTTTCCCAACAGAGTAACTGCACTTACGTCAACGTCCTCTTGTGTGAAAGTTTCTGGATCTTCTCCCATCATGTTGGCTAAATGTCTCTTTCCTATGTTGAACTCTTCAATTTGCTTTTTAATAAAATCCACTGTGTAAGTTTCACGTCTTAAGGCTGCAATATTTTTCTTTGTTGTTACACCTGTGGTGTGCCTTAGCCTTAATATCTAGCAAAAAATATAAACAAAAAGAGAAAAGATTTTAAATTAAAGAATTATCTTTAGGTCACCACCTCTAAATAAAACAGGATGTTCAAACAGTTCTCTTTATTTTAGTACTCAGTTGGCAAGAGTCTGGAAACAGGTAAAAAGGATTGTTAAGAAAGCCACTGGAAATTGTACTCCACTCAAAAGCTTGCTTTTAAAAGCCTCTGCTTACAGTTTAAACTACTGGCATTTCAACACATTAAAACCCCCAAAACCCCAAATATGTAAGTGATATGCTACCTCCTTATCTACTACAAACATCCACATTTGATACCGCTTGGCCAATGTCAACCAGTTGTGATATTTGACACACAGGCAATGAAAAGTAAAATGACACTCCCTCAAAAAGAGGCAAATGCACGTGCAGACAGAACCAAGCAGGCAGAAGACAAGAGAAGGAAGCAGCATGTACTGGGGGACGGCACACTTTGGCTATTGGTAGTCACCTTGTTGTAAAGTACAAACATGGCCCATCTTTCTGGGCCTTAAAATAATAGTTTAGCTTAGCTTGAGACTATTCTGTGGTCCTTTAAGTTGATACAGTGAAGAAACCACTTCACTAAGCACTGACAAGATTTATCTTAACTTGGTTCAATACACTAATTTACAGAAATAAGGGCTTTCCCATCCTTTTAAACTATCAGTAATGATATCACAATTGCTGCTGTTGATCCTTTTATGCTGTAGCACCAGGAATTTCCCCTCAAGGCATTAATAGTTCACCTACAATAAAGGGTGCTAAAGAACCAGAAAAATGTTTTCAAATGACTGTTCAGCCACATTCAGTGGCTGGATATAACTAGAACAGATATTTCTGGTCCTGGCTTTCCTCAAAATCTTAATCTGTGGTTCTCTACTTTCATCCCAGCCTCAACAATTTTAAACACTCTTAAGCAATTCAGACCTTAAGAACTATAATTCTTAGTAACTCCTTCACTTTCCTTTTTATTAACATAAATTTTCTCTGGCACATACCATCACCAACACCATCCCTGCCTCATCCATTCCCTGACCCTTTGAGAACCAGAGATTTAAGTAACTAATAATTTGTCACCACAGTAACAATAAAAAGCAGAAGAAAAAAATACAGGATAAATATTATAATAACCTACTAATAGTAAAAATTATGTTCTTAAGGGACGCCTGGGTGGCTCAGTTGGTTGGACGACTGCCTTCGGCTCAGGTCATGACCCCGGAGTCCCAGGATCGAGTCCCGCATCGGGCTCCCAGCTCCACGGGGAGTCTGCTTCTCTCTCTGACCTTCTCCTCGCTCATGCTCTCTCTCACTGTGTCTCTCTCAAATAAATAAATAAAATATTTAAAAAAAAAATTATGTTCTTAAATGCTCACAAATCAAAACAGTGATAAAATGATTTGTTACTTTTAAATAAGATAGGGCCATTTAAAATTCCATGAAACCATATAGTTTATTTTTCCTCAGGGGAGCACAAAGAATTTTCTCTCTTTATATTATTAATCAAGAATCTTTTTTTAAGATTTTATTTATTTATTTGAGAGACAGAGAGGGAGCACGAGCAGGAAGAGGGTCAGAGGGAGAAGCAGGCTCCCCGCTGAGCAAGGAGCCTGATGTAGGACTTGATCCCAGGACCCTGGGATGATAACCTCAACTAAAGGCAGATGCTTAACTGACTTGAGCCATCCAGGCATTCCATTAATTGAGAATCTTAAGATGCTTTATAAATATACAGTGTCACTCTCAATTAGTAAAACACGACCCCAACTTGCTTACGTACAGTGAGCCTGCCCTATTACAGCGTCTTTGTACACCCCTGCTACCTTTCCCCACTGCCAGTGCCAACAGCACCAAATCCTCATTATGAGTTTTGCCATCTTACTATATTTTTACTTTTTCCAGGGTTTGCTTTTTTTTTTTTTTAATGATTTCGTGTTTTCTTTGAACATGGGAAGATGTTGCTTCCCGTGTTCAAAGTGAAGAGAAAATGCCTGTCTGCCCCCAAGAATCGTGGCAAAGCTGTGGATTTGGAGGAGAAAGCTACTGTCACTCGGTAGAGGTGATTTTCCCCAATGTTCCCCTGCCAAAAGGATGATTACGAGGCTGGTTTTGTAAGTCATATGACAAAAATGTTTTTGTCCACAACTAAAAGAACCCATTTGTAACACAGGTGAGCCTACTACACTTTTCACCAATCACCAACTACAGCCCTCAGGAGAAATGAGTCTCCCAGTGAATACGGGAGACTTCCCCTCACTGAAGTAATGAGCTCTAAAGGAAGAGTAAGATTAGGAGGAAAGTGATGAGTTCAATTTGGGGCATGAAAAGTTTGAGATGCTTGATGGGCATCTCGGGAGATATAGACGTCCTCGAGGCAGATGGCTCTGTGGTTGTGTACACAGGAGAGATTGGAGCTGGAGATGCCGTCTTGTTAATAATCAGCATGGGACATGATGTGACACCATCTAAGTAGGGGAAATGGCAGGCATTAGTGTTAGAATAAGAAACATCTATTTTACTAGGCAAAGAAACAACACAGTTTGTGAGGGAAAGCATAATATTACTTATGTATTATGGCCATAATTTTTATGAAACAGAACAAGAGATGGGTCTGCAGAGTTAAGTGGGGGGACAGGTTTGATGGACTGAATACTTCATATTCAAAGAGCGATGATACAATGGTTGTAAAGTAGACAGAACAATTAAAGGAAGAAAATAAGAAAAAAAATTTAAGCACCCCTTTATACTGGATGTGGGCCAGGAGAATAATACCAAAAAAACAGTTATGAATCTATATTCATACAAAAGCTATAATATTTTATTAATTTTCTTCCTGTTTCCTATATATTTCCTTTGTATGTTTCAGTGGTACATTCAATGTACTAATTAGTTCAGAAGAGTTCTATCATAAGGCAAATTGTACCTTCAAATTATAAAGTGTTCCATTCTCAGGCAGTACTTTTACCTTGAATTTAATTGCTGAATCACAATATTGCAACCCTTTCAAACTTCTCTTTGCCTTTTCCTGGAATATCACTGCCCATATTTTTCATTTAAATTTTGAATCACTTCAGGTTTTGAGTCAATCTGACTTTTTTAATACATGAGAATATCCTATTTAAATGGACTTAATAGATACTGTCTCATTTTTTCATCTTATTTTGTCTTTATTGTTTTTATGTTTTCATTCCTGGTTTCTTTCTTTTGCTAGATGGTCTATAGTTTTTTTATACTTGTCTTTTGATCCGGCAATTTAAATACCAAACAGCCTACTTTGATTTTAATAATGATCACCTATATGTCTCTTAATAAAATGTTTAAATTATTTCTCCTATCAACTTCAGAAAGTAATACTCACTGAATTCTCACTTATTGTTTACTTCTTCGACCACAGAAATTATCTATTTTTCTGTCCTCCAACCATATCAGCTTCTCTCAGTTTTATTTCTCATGCCTTTGTTCTGCATCCTGTATGATTTTTAAACCTTTACTCCTTGGGTTTTTTGTTTTCTGCAGTGTTAATTCTGCAGTCACTCTGAATTTTTAGCTTCTTAAATCACTGGTCTATCTCCAAAAATCTTTCCTTAACCGTTTCCTTAATTGTATCTTGTCTTATAACCTGTTTCATATGGCTCTCCCTCACCCAACCTTTTAAGAATGTCCCTGACAGTTATAGTAAAATAATTCTTCCATTTTGTTGAGTAAAATTCCTTTGTGTTTTCTTCATCTCTCTCTCCCACACTGTTCCTTTTCTTTTGTTCCAATAACACTTTAGTATCACCTCAAGCAAGAGAGTTGATTATTGCCTTGAGGATTCATTTCTTCACTTGATTTAAAATTATCTTGTATCTATATTCTTCAGACTTTGTGACATGTGGTGGTTCTTAGTTTTAATATAAATGAGGTTTAAAAAACTGTAAATTTTTTTTATTGTTCACTTCAGAAAGAGGTGTTGGTTTTTTTTTTTTGTTTTTTTGTTTGTTTTTTTTTAAAGCCCCCACTTTGCTATTTTTCATAAAATCTCTTTAGGATCTTTAGGATCTTTTCAAAGACATTTGTATACACCGCCGGAGAATATGACACTCTGGAAATTCCTATTTATTATAAAGCCATCACAGCATCAATGCCAGACTATTGGATAGATTTATAAATGTTCTAAATTATTCCAGCAATGCTTCACACAAAAACATTTACATTCAAAAGAGTCATCATTCATTAGTACAATGCATTAAGTAAGGTGAGGCTGAATGTGAATCAACTAGATCTTTAGCTCGGAAGAGCCACAATTCCTGGAGAGAACATGCTTTGCTGATTAAGTACAAATCCCCAACAAAATTTTCTACAGGTTCTACTTCCAACTGAAAAGCGATGACTGCGAATTTTTCCCACACTTTGTTTTTAGGGACTGGTATAGATACAACTTGACAGACTGGCTTCTTTTTTAAGGTAATCAGTGGGTCAGACAACTATAATTTCAATCAAGCAGGTTGCCAAAGAAGCAGACACATCCTGACAGAGCAGTGATGTTCCAAGTTTGGCCAAATGCCAGTGCCACACACTACTTTAATGATATCACGAGTAGTAAGGAGTTTCCTTTTTGTTCAATTGGATAAAAATGGAACAAAGAAGAACTGCTGCTAATTTGAATAGAAATGGCAAAAGAAAAAATACTTTGAGGAATAAAAAAAAAAAAAAAAGTAAAGATCCCAGGACCCTGAGATCAGGACCCAAGTGAAGGCAGATGCTTAACCAACTAAGCCACCCAGGTTCCCCCATGTTGTTTTTTTTCCCCTTTTAAAAACTGCCTGTTAGAGATGCACATTCAAGTTGTGTGTGTGTGTGTGTGTGTGTGTGTGTGTGTGTGTATACAGGGAAATGTGAGATTTATATGAAAGCTCACAGGAAAAAAAGGGAGACAGATGAAACAGGATTGGAAAACAGTTACAATTATTGAAGTCGGCTGACTTATACACAGGGTTCATTATAGTATTGTTTTTATAAATGCCTGACAGAACATGCTTTATTTTTCATAATAAAATTCTAAAAAGTAAACTATTTTACAAGTTCATTTGACAAATTTGGGCAACTACTATGGTCCAGGCTATCTATAGAATTCTAACAGAAATAACTATCAAGCAGAACCGAGTTGGTGTTAAAATGAGAACACTGCCATACCGAGAGAAGGAAATACAAAGTATGGTCAAATTGCAGTTTTCTTACTTAAGTTACCAATCTATCTGGCAAAAAGAAGTGTGGCAGGTGTTCACATGTATACACATGTGCATATGCACATGTACACATGCACATATCCCTATATGTAAGAACCCTTCACAAGTTCAAATTCAGAAAATGACTGAGCATCTAGGAGGTATCTATGGGCACTGTAGTAGGCATCAGAATAGGGATACAAAGGTTATGCTATTTATCTCAAGAGGTTTACAGCTATAGAGGAAAGACCTAAACACACAAGACACTTAGTTCATAAAAAAGAAGTAAATATGGGTTTTTCATAGTTGCAGACAGCTTCCAATGGCTCCCAGTAATTCTACCATTGGTATGCTTTTTTTTTTTTTAAGATTTTATTTTTTTATTTGACAGAGATCACAAGCAGGCAGAGAGGCAGGCAGAGAAAGAGGGGGAAGAAGGGCCCCTGCCGAGCGGAGAGCCCAACATGGGGCTCGATCCCAGGACCCCAAGACCATGACCCAAGCAGATGGCAGAGGCTTAACCCACTGACCCACCCAGGCGCCCCCCCCACCACCATTGGTATTCTTCCTGTTGTTCAATCTCCTCCCCTTGAGCGTGGGCTTCTGTAACTTGCTTGAGTAACCTCTTTCTAATGACCAGAATATTACTAAAGTGACAGAATGTCACCTTTAAGATTATGTAACAAAAAGACTGTGCTCCCTCTTTTTCTTCCCTGTCCTGATCAACCTGATGGAAGCCAGATGTGGTATGCTGTACTACAGAGACCCACATTACAAGAACTGAGGGTGGCCTCCAGCCAACAGCCCATCCAACAGCCTGTAGGATATGAATCCCGCTAACACCCACAATGAACAAACTGGGAGGAAGATTTCCACCCTCCAGCCTTGAGACAATTGGAGCCACAGCCAACACCTGGAATGCTATGTTATGGGTGACCCGGAAGGAAAACCCGGCAAAGCTGTGCCTGCAATCCTGACCCATAGAAACCATGAAATAACAAATGTCTGCTGTTTATAAGGTGCAGAATTTGGGGGTAACTTGTTAGGCAGAAATAAGTAACTAATTAATTCATCATCCTACTTACAACAATGAAGCATAATACAAGTAGATTTAGTACATTAACTCTATCCTTAAAAGGACAGGATGAGATCTCAAAAAAAACAAAAAACAAAACAAAAAAAAAAAACCCCTTGGGGCACCTGGGTGGCTCAGTGGGTTAAAGCCTCTGCCTTCAGCTCAGGTCATGATCCCAGGGTCCTGGGATCGAGCCCCGCATTGGGCTCTCTTCTAGGCAGGGAGCCTGCTTCCTCCTCTCTCTCTCTGTGCCTGCCTCTCTGCCTACTTGTGATCTCTGTCTGTCAAATAAATAAAATAAAATAAAAAATCTTAAAAAAAAAAAAACCTCTTATCCCATCAAAGGGGTTTTAATATCCATTGCTAATAAAATGGGATTTTTAAGAAATTCAAAAGTTACCTAGGGGAAAACATAACCAATTTACAGAGCTGCAGACAGCATTTGATACAAATGGAAGTCAATTTTTTAATTTCAAAGAGTTTTTAAGCAATTTATCAGTAAACTTTATTAAGACCCTATCATAAACCAGCTATATGCTATGATAAATACAGGACATTATAATCTCTAGGCGCCCATAAGATGAGAGAAGGAAAGAACAGATACTTAAGACAAGAACAATGTTTTTACTATAAAATCAAAATACACAAGGGCTAAGCCACCAAATGTCACTGATCATTCCTTGGCAGACAGTCCGATTCAACAAGGGGGGGGTGCGGGTATTGACCCAGTGAACACGGAAAGTTTAAGCACTAAGTGTCTGGTAGAAAATAAAATTAAAAGGATGTATCATTGATAACTGATAATACTAGCTTTCAAAACAGGAAACTGGTCTACTGGTTTTCCTTATTATAAAAGTCAAAGGGGTGCCTAGCTGGCTCAGTCAAGAGCATGCAACTCTTGATCTCTGGGATGTAAGTTCAAGCCCCATGCTGGGTGCAGAGATTACTTAAAAATAAAATCTTAAAAAAAAAAAAAAAATCAAGGGCACCTGGGTGGCTCAGTCAGTTAAGCATCCCACTCTTGGTTTCGCTCAGGTTATGAACTCAGGGTCCTGAGATGGAGCCCCAGGTTGGGCTCCGTGCTCAGTGGGGGGCTGGGAATCTACTTGAGGATTCTCTCTTCCTCTTCCTCTGACCTACCTGCCCCATGCTCACACACACTCTCCCTCTATATGTAAAATAAACAAATCTTTTTTAAAAAGTCATAAATATTTCAGAAAGCTAAATTAACATTCTTACATTATATTGACAGAGGATTTGGGAATCCATGGGTAGCCTGCTTATAATGCCAGTGTGGCTCTCACTAGTTTAAGACAAAAAACAAAACAAAAAGCCCAAGCACCTTAGTATAGCAAAAAAGATCATAATCTGGGCCTTGCCAAAGTTTCATATCTCTCACCATTCTTGTACCAATTATTATACCAATTATAACTGCTATAACCAATTAGTTGTTGCTGCTAGATCCACTGACTCTGTAGGTCTCTTTCCCTTCTGTACCTATTAACATCATCATAGAACAGAACACCTCTCTTTTTTCATGGAACTCCTAACTGCTCCTGAAGACTGTAACATCTCCTTTGAGACACTGCCCATAACTCTACCCATTTCAACTCATTTGCACTAGGTACTGCACTTCTGTGCTCTTCTGTACTTACCTCTGCAAAACTTTATGGTAAACTGTGTGTAGGTCCCTGATATTCAGGGGTTTATAACCTGAAGTTTCACCATTCACAAATAAGATTCCTTCCTCCATCCCAAATTTGGTTCACTTAGATATTTGCAATTGTAGTGGCATTAATACAAAGCATGTATACAAGATGGGTACACAAGAGGAAGTCTGCTAGTGAGGGTCCCAACTAAGCACACAGGAGTCATAGTTTAATGGAACTTGTTTCTTTTTCCAGATGGCATCAGTGTTTCTCACTTTTTTGACAGTGACCCACAGTAATTACTATTTAGATCACTACCTAGGACACACTTATACATATAAAAAAATGCAAAAATAACCTATGAAATGTATTTGATTATTATTATTCCATAGTTTTAGAAATATGGCCCCTAAGAAAAATGTAACTATGTTTTTCTTTTCCTGAGTGAGAAAGAGAGCATGTTTGTGTGTGCGCAGGAGTGGGGGGCAGAGCGAGAGAGGGAGAGAGAGCACTAAACAGGCTCCACCCCCCCCCCCCTTGATCCATGACCCTGAGATCTTGACTTAAGCCCAAATCGAGTTGGATGTCCAACCGACAGAGCCACCCAGGTAGCCCAAGAAAAATATACTATTAATGTTAGATATAGAAGTGAAGGAGTATTAATATTTAAGACAGACAAGCTCTGTGCCAAAAATAAAAAACAAAAAACTTTTATGAATATCTTTAATCACATATATGGTAATAGTAAGGGTCTGAGTGGGGTCAGCTAAGTCCTTCAGTTATACGTGAGATGCGCTTCTTGTGGTAAAATATAAGCTGTGACACTACAAAGGAATTTGGGGATTCAGCAGTCTCGGGATCATCCCTGGAGAGTGCTAAGGGTCAATACTGTCTGCTAATTATTTGATAATGATTTATTTACTTCACAGTGCCTGGCTCAAGTAAAGTGCTCAGTAAACATTTACCATATGGAGGGGAAAAAAAGCTTTATTTCAGTCAAGGAGATGAAAATTTAAGTAGCAAGGAGAAATCGCTGTTCACCCATCTTACTGAAAAAATTAACTAATGCCAGTAGAAAAGGGGGTACGCTCATATATCAATGATGGAGTGTGGATTGCTACTGCCTTCCTGGAAAGCTATGTGGAAATATCTATTCAAATGTAAGATGTACACATACTTTGCAACAATAAACTCCCAACTGGAATGCTCTTCTACACAAATAAAAGGAATAGTACCTAAGAATTATTACAGAATGTTAACATATTAATGGTAAGAAAATGGAAACAAAATAAATGGCCATCAACCATTACTACTGACACGTAGGTATGCATATGATAAAAAGGATCATAGAGAAAGACAGAGGATACACAGATTCTGGAGTCTGAGGGAGGGAAAGAAAGCTAGCACCCCTCCCACCCCACACATACACACATAAAGTGTCAGCAATGAAAACATTCTATATGCTACAGCCCCGTTTATAGCTAAGCATATGCAAGGAAAATATATTCAAAAGAGATGCATGAAAAAATGAAAGTTTCAACATATTTTCCAATAATAAAGTATTAAGAGGTGCCTGGGTGGCTCAGTCGGTTAAGCATCCAACTCTTGGTTTTGGCCCAGGTCATGATCTCAGATCCTGGGATGGAGGCCCAAGTAGGGCTCCACGGCTGAGCAGGGAGTCTGCTTCTGCTTCTCCCTCTCCCTCTGCCTGTGTCTTCCCATGCTCATGCTCTCTTTCAAATAAATAAAATCTTTTTTTAAGGTATTAAAAAATAAGTGGTGGATAAATGAATAGATGGACTGGTTGATTTAGATTAAAATATAAAAGAAAGATAATAAAAAATACATAGCATTCCTTTTTTCAACAGTTTTTATATAATATTTGACTTCTTTACAATATTTGGTACTTGTTTATCACATTCCCTACTTAAAACATTCGCCTGTTTTCAGAACATCACACTGTCTGGTCTCCACCCTACTTCTTTAGCAGTTCACTCTCAATCTTTAGGATGTTCTTTCTTGACTGCTGTCCTTCAGGACCTGTCCCTCTACTTATAACAACTCAGGACACGTTCACTAGGTGTTTGACTTCACTTCCAAGGCCTTGATTACTATCTACAAGTTAACGGAGGATTTGTAAATCAGATCTCTTCTTGAACTATAATTTGTCAATCTTTGGGCCTACTGGAAATCTCCACTTGGACATCCCAATTAAAACTGTATAATAAACATAATTACATCCAAAACTAAACTCGTTTTCTTCCCTCTCAAAACTTTTCCCTCCTTTTGAGATCCCATGTCAGCAAATGGCACCATCATCCAACTGAGTTCCGTGAAGCTAAAATCTTGGCTTCTCACTGCCCTCAGAAGTAAAGGAAATGTGAAAGTTCTGGTCTCCATCTCTCCAGAGACAAGATGTTGGGGGAAAATTAAGAAAACAGAAACTGCACAGATGCAAGGCACTTTTAAAATCACTGTCAATCTTACCCACTGTGACTTTCTCCAGTAAGTCTTCCAGCCTACTGCAGGAGTCCAGTTCTCATTTACCTTCCCTGGCGCGGCCCTCCTCCCCACTTGACCGCGGGCAAGCCGGAAGGACCCGACCCTACACCACACCTAAGGCACGGACTCCCCTTAGCTTGGCAGCCAACTCAAGGAAGAGGGGTCGCTCTAGTTCCGTCTGCAGACAACTTCCTCACCGCACCCTACGAAAACCAGAAACAACCTCGACTGGCCGCTGCAAACCAATACCCATTCTTCCTCTCTCAATCTCAGACCTCTACTAAATACCCCAGACCCCTAAGTCCCCGTCTGAGGGCACGTGAGACGCCAGGGGAAGGTTGCGGCCGCGTCTCCACATCTTTGCGCTACACGGACCAGTGCTTCTCCCTTACCTGGAATCCAGTACCTGTCTGCAACTCAGCAGCCGCGGCTTTCCAAACGCCTTGTCTCCGGGTGAGGCTAACCCTACCTCCGAGAAAGAGCCGGTAAAAAGCTGCGGCGCCGCAGGACACACAGGGAGCCGCCATATTGGCTACGGGAGAGCCCGGAGGCCGGGCAAAGGGGCAGGACTTGATAAAGCCTGCGCAGGCGCGGGTGGGAGCTAGGTTCCGGGGGCTGTCGGGAAGAGACAGGGGGCGTGTTCTGCGGGCCGGAGCGGCTCGTCGCTGGTTGGGTGTGTGAGCCCTCGGGGCGTGTCCGGCTCCACCCCCTTGTTCGTTGTAGTCCTAAACTGAAGGGCTTGGCCTCTTTCCTCTCCTGCGGCTGCTGGATTCTCTGGTTGTTGAAGTCTCGGTACGACTTTCACGTGGCTCTTCAACCAGCCCTTCCTTCCCTTGCCTGGGGCTGCACCTCGAGCCGGCTCTCTTGCTCACGCAAGAATGAACTCCAAGCCTTGGCTGCTATATATGTCTTTCTACTATGGGTCTCCCCTTCTCTCTACCTTTCCACATTTTCAGGGTCCAGGGTCTCCACCTGCCTCCAGAACTGCTAAACCACTCTACTTTCCATGGCGCTCACACTTCTATTGTTGAACTGTATAACGCGCAGGCTAAACCATTCACAGATGAGGACGAAACGGCCTTAGCCATGTTGACGCGCCTTTCCCCAGCGTCAGCGCTAAGCCTCACTTGAAACCCAATCGGAATTAAATGCACCGTCATGGAATAAAAATGAGTATACCTTGCTTTCAGAGACTTGTGGGCCGTTGAGAGTAACTCCCAGGGTGTTTTCTACAAAATACATTTTTAAATGATGCAGTAAGCCGCTCTGAAAGGATTTCCAAACATTTAGAATGGAAGGATCAGTAAAATTACAACACAAACACACAAAGTTGTCAAGCAAATACATACACCATCATTTCTTAAAACACATTTAGTCATTAAAAAGGTAGAAATGACATAATCTCAGAAAAAAAAACAGTGTTCTTTTAAATGGAATGTATTTTGAGGTATTGAAAACTCACTCTTGTTCTGTTACTACATTTTAGACTAGTAAAACTTTCGTCAGAAATTGGCAGAGGTTCACAAATTTGGGAACCAAAAAACTTCATAGCTCATTCAAATAGATGCCCTTAGACAGCAGTTCCCACACATTGTCACAAAAAAGGTTTTTAACTTAGTTGTGGGTATTTAATTAAATAGAAAACAAATAAATATGTGAAAGCAGAATTTTTACAATTTCTTTTAAAAAATGACATTCTGGAACATGTAAGTTCGGAAATTAAGGTGAGGGATTGTAGGGGTTTTTTTCTTTTCTTTTCTTTTCTTTTCTTTTCTTTTCTTTTCTTTTTTTTCTAAAATCCATGTTACAATCTTTCATTAGATTACAGTAAAGTGAATGTAATACATTTCCTGCCTCTAGGGGCAACACTTAGACTGCTGCATGAAATTTCCCGTGTAGCCTTTGAGTTTAGAACAAATAAACCATTATAGGTTGACATTAGGTACATAATTTGGAGTCAGAAAAAAAGACTGGAATCAGGAACATGCTGGTAAACTTTTAAAATATGTAAAAAAAAAGAAAAAACCAAAACTGTAGTTTTACCACTCAGCTAAAGCTTAGATTCATTTAAGTTTCCTCTCATTTTTGAACACCTCTTATGTCAGTGGCATCAGGCATCCTAGGCACAAGGATCATAAAGTCCCCAAGGTCCAATATGGTGGAATCACATCTAATGTGAGGGTTTGGTTCTAAAGTCAGCTTATAGTCAAAATGAACTAACAAGTGCTGCTGAGATGTGAGGTAGCGATAACTTGTAGAAGTTTCTGGTGGGAGTACAACCCTCCTGAAATCAACCAACCAATCAATGATGTTAAAAGGAGTACACCCTACAATCCATCAATTACAGTCTTAGGTATATAGCCTGTATTATCATAAATTCTTGGGCAGTATACCAGAAGATGTGTATCTATGTCATCAGCGAGACCCCTGAACTCAGGAAACTTCTAGAAGCTCTGATTAACTGTAAATTTTTATCTTTTAGAAAGTAACAAATGGTTGGAACAAGAAAAAAAAAAAAAAAACCTTTGAATATGACCCTCCCCCCAGAACAGACACCTGGACAGATGAATCATGAAGTATCTGAGTTTCATTATAATGTTAAAATCCCCACCCTGAGAGGAACATAGCCTCATTAGCATAATATACAACATATGTATAGACATGTTTTCTGAGTGGAAATGTGTAACTCTATGCCTGACCATTGCATGTGATGATGAAACCTTCCCCTCTAAATATCCATCCCAAACCCTAATAAAATGAACCTCCTTATCCCTGCTCTGGGAGACATAGCTTTGGAAAGATTCACGTGATCTCAGGCAGCTCCACCTGGTGTAGTCTCTGTGGCTAAGTCACCAAGGAGCAGACACACATCAGTGCATAAACATAAGAATATTCATAACATTCTTTTGTGGGAGTTTTTCTTTGTAACAGCAAAAGTAACCATTTATTGATCAGAGGATGGATGGATGTCAATGACAATGAATGAACCACAACCACACAATATGGATGGGTTTCACCAGGTAGAGGAAAAAAAAATAATTCACATATGCTTACCTAGTCTGATTCTATTTACATAAAGTTCAAAACCATGTAAATTGAAGCAAGATATTGTTTAAGGGTCTATCCCTATCTGTAGTAAAACCACAAAGAAAAGCAAGAGCATGATCAACGCCCACTTCGGAATAGTAAATAACCCAGGAAGGAGGGAGAGAATGCCGTGAGCAGGGCACACAGAAGTGTCAGTGTTCCTGCTAATGTTCTTTGTCTTTAGATGACTGGTGGACTTACAGGTGTTCATTTTATCCTTGAATTTCTAAAAATATAGATACACATAACAGGTAGAGCTGATTTCATCTCACCTCCCGCCGTGACTCACACCAGGAGATGTGGCAGGCTATGGCGGGAGTGTAAATTGGTACCAATTGTTATTTCTTTTTCCTGTGTTTCTCATATCCCATTTCCTTACTTTTCTCTCCTTCATTATCCCTTCTTCATCTCTTTCTTCCCCTTCCCTGTGTAGATTGCTTAATGAAGAATGATGTCATTTCCAGGAAAATCGTACACACACACATGCACACACACACACACACACACACACACCTTTTAAAAGATTCCTGGAACTAGAGTTTTGTGAATCAGTGTGAAAAAACTTAGCCTAGAAAAAGCACAAAGTCTTCATGGGTCCACAGATAACTGAGCTCTTCAGAGAACTTTGGGTCAAAGATGACCAAACACTCCATGGTTCATGGAAAGTGCACTGAATTTGGATCAAGAAATATGTGTTATCGTCTGAACTCTGCCACAAACTCTTTGACACTCGGTGGTTCGTTTAGCTTATGGAAAACCTACATTTCTCATTAGTGTAACCGAGGGGTGGATGAGATCAGTGGTTCTCAAAAGTATGGTCCCCAGAGCAGGAACCTCGGCATTCCTAATTACATTGTGTGTTAAATTGCATCCAATTCAGAAGATGATGAAGTCCTAACACCCAGTACCTCATAACATGAACTTTTTTGGAAATAAGGGTTGTTCCAGAGGTAACCAGGTAGAAAAGAGGTCATTGCCGTGGGTCCTAATCCAATATGATAATATTTTAGGAAGTCTCAGACTTCCAGCCTCCAGAATTGTGAGACAATAAATTTCTGTTGCTTAAGACACCAATTTTATGGCACTTTCTTACAGCAGCCCCAGGAATATACCCAGTGTATTGTTTTTTAAAAATGTCTACAACTTTTGGTACTCCTCCTTTTTTTTTTTTTAAGAGAAGACTTTATTTATTTGAGAGAGAGGGCATGCACAAGAGGGAGTATGAGTGAGAGGAGGGGCAGAGGGAGAAACAGAGTCCCCACTGAGCAGGGAGACTGATGCAGGACTCGATCCCAGGACCCCGGGATCATGACCCAAGCCAAAGGCAGAAGCTTAACTGACTGAGCCACCCAGGTGCCCCGGTATGCCTCCTTTTAAAGGGTGAAGTCCTTCCTTTTGAATATGAGCTGGATTTAATGACCTGTCTCTGAAGGATAGACTTTGGATACCAGTCACAAAAGCTGTCTTCCTGCTTGCTCTCTGTCTTTTGAAGCACCCACTCTGGGGAGAATTCAGATGCTGTGTGGTGAGACAGCCATCTGGAGAGATCTGCCTAGGGAGGCACAAAAGTCTCTTGCTAAGAGAGGTGGGAGTGAGCCATCCTAAAACTGGGTCCTCCAGCCAAGTCTTCATATGACTTCAGTCCCCAACCAACAGCTTGATTACCACCTCAAGAGAGATCCTGAGCCAGAGCCACCAATCTTAGACTCTGGGCCACAGAAATTATGTGAACATATATGTATGTTCTTAAAAGAAGCCACTACGATATGGGGTAATTTGTCATGCAGCAATAAATAACAAACACACCTGGGAATTCCTTAGAAATGCAAATTCTTCAGTCCCAGTCAGACCTACTACATCTCGAAGTGAGACCCAGCATAAAGCCTTCCAAATCATTCACAGTTCTTGTCGAGATCAGATTCCATTACATTTCATCTGGTGTCAGTATCCTTTCATCCCGGCCATCTGGTCTGACCCTGCAGATCCCTATGTGCCTTTTGTGTGCATGTGTGGTTAAAAAATACATAATATAAAGTTTACCATTTTAACATTTCTGAGTGTATATAGTTCAGTGGCATTAAATACAGTCACAGTGTTGGGCAATCAGCACCACCATCCGTCTCCAGAACGTGTCAATCTTCCCAAACTGAAACTCTGTCCCCATCAGACACCTCCCAGTCTCCCTCTTCCCACTCCCTGGTAATCACCCTCCTCCCACTTTCTGTCTTCATGTATTTGACTATTTTAAGTACCACAGCTAAGTGATATCACACAGTATTTGTCCATTTGGGCCTGCCTTATTTTACTTAGCATACCATTTCCGAGTTTCACCCATGTGGTAGCATGTCTCAGGATTTTCATTCCTTTTTAAGGATCAATAGTATTCTGTTGTACATAGGTTCCACATTTGGTCTATCTGTCCATCCATCGCGGGACACGTGAGTTGTTTCCACCTTCTGGCTATTGTGAATAATGGTGCTATGAACACTTGTGCACAAGTGTCTATTCGAATCCCGGCCTTTCAGTCCTTTTGGGTACATGTCCAGAAGTGACATTGCAGGATTCATGTTTTTAATGGGGCCAGACTTCCAACTTAACCTACCCAGGCAGGTGCCCACACATCTTCAGTGAAATTTAAATCTACAACTTAAGAAGTTTTTATTATCTAGACCAGCTAAATACACAGTACACATGGAATAAGGAAATGAGTAATGCAAATTTCACTGAAGTGTAAAAATATTTATGAGAGGTAATTTTAGTACCTAATTGCTATATATGAAGCTTCTGTAACGGTTTAAAAACTGAATCCAT
Organism: Lontra canadensis; assembly: GCF_010015895.1. Lineage (NCBI taxonomy): Eukaryota > Metazoa > Chordata > Mammalia > Carnivora > Mustelidae > Lontra > Lontra canadensis. The sequence continues at coordinate 142,613 of NW_022631283.1, read as the reverse complement.
CTCAGCCTGCAAGTAAATCTATTCTCCCCAAATGCATATACTTTACAATATTAATTGCATTTTAATTAAACAAATATCTTCTTTGGTGTTTTCCCCCACTGCATTCAATGTGGACCCAATCCATCCACATATGCTCTTTACCCACGAGCTGTCAATTATGCTTGCTATAAAAGACACAGCACTTAGGGAGCTGTCAGTCAAGGCTGTTATGATGCTTCAAGAATCATTTCTCCAGGCTTCGTTATCAAAAATAAAACAAATTTACATGGAACATAAAGGTGGATCGATCACACCATTTGCTGTGCATTGAAAATGATTTCCAACATACATAGTTTCACGGCAATGTGCTTAGGGCCAGTGTCTTCTTGACCATATTTGTAATTATTTTGCATGGATTAAGACATTTTTTTTAAGCGCAAGTAGCCAGTAGAAGTAGATACTCTGGGTGGTGGAATTAGAAGTGGTTTCCCTGTTAGGAATAGTAGCACGTACAGAATGTTCTACGACGTTCTGGGTATTTCTTTCATCCATGCCCTCCCTTCGCATGGATTTGACTGGGTACAGGACTCCCTTGTGATGAGCCCTGAACAGAGGTAAAGAAGGTCTAGAAAAAGGGAGCTAAACAGCCAAGTTTCTAGACCGAATATTGTCAAGATACTAGGATTTCAGAACAAAACAAAACAAAAAACGGTTAGGAAGGAATAGAATTGGAACCAATAAAATCAGTGAGGGCCTGGCTAAAATAAATGTAGACTTAATAATCAAATGCCAGAACACTAGAGCCAAAATAGACTTCTCCAGGCATAAAGAGACTATTTTAGGACAAAGAGAGGAGGTGCCACTTTACACAGCAGGGAGTCGATTTTAAAAGTGGATTGCGGGGAAGAAGTTGATGCAGCCTGAAAATGTAAATAAGTAGAAGATTGTCATCTGGCCCTGAAAAAAAGAGACGTTCTGAAGTATAATCTTCATTTTTACGCTTTTGAGGAAGTGAAGGTAAGAGCAACATATTGCCAGCATTTCTGAGAAAGCGCCTGCACTTCGATGGACCATGAGACGCAATTCCAAGAAATATGGAAGAGAACTGTATAAATTATACATCGTATGCAAGTGAACACACACAAAATATTAATTGAAAGAGTACTGTGTAATATTACATGGCAGTCACTGAGGGCTATTCTAAGTTTTGCCTCATTGGATCGTAGCAACATTCTTACGAGGGAGCTACTATTATTATCCTCATATTAGACATAAGGAAGTTGAAGCATGGCTGTGTTAAGTAATTTGTGTAGGGTCCTACAGCTAGGAAGGTCTGGAGCCGAGCAACATGGTACCAGAAGACTCATGCCTAACCACACTTCCATATAATGTCCTGTCCCAGGAGAATTGTGAGTTAGTTAACCAGCGTGTCTTGAGAACCCTAACTCTCCCCTTTATATGTTCTATCTGCTTGCTGTTCATCTCTTCAGGGACCCATTTCATTTGTCCTCTTGGGTTAGCATCCAACCCTGCTTAATTCTGTCTGCTGCTCTCACGCTTCTCACCCATCCCATCTCCTGTGTAAGGGCATGAGAATACATCTGTCTACGTCGCTCTTCAGAAACATTTTCTTTTGTTTGCACAGTGGTGTGTGTGTGTGTGTGTGAAGTTCAAATGTGCGAACTTCGGGTTGACCACATACCCTCCAAACCCTCCATTCACGTGTCCCCTCCACTCTTGGAGCCCCACTTCAGGCTGTTGTTCCCACATATGCTCATATTCTATCTTGCTTTCTGTACTGCCCACCGTGACTGCGACACACATGAACTTGAAAAATGTTTCCTGATATAAACATGAACCCCAGCACTATTCAGATTTTGCCGACTCAAAGATAGCTAGGAATGCTGGGGCTCTAGGGCTTAAAGGATTTGTCCAGAAGGGCCAACCAAGGAACTGGTTATTTCATAATCTGGAGACATAGATAAACCCACCTGGTAGCTCTGCTGACTTCGCTGCCCAGCTGAAAAGTGGAAATTTAGTACTTTAGGAATTGAAGTGAGAATTCAGTCTATACAAAAACTATTGTGTCTTTATCACCCAATATGTATTGATACCAATTTGCAATGCTCTGTGATAGAAATCATCTGAGTATTAATATGATACCTGTCTTTCAGGAGCTTATAAACTTATAGGCAGAAAAAGATATTTACACAACTATCATTTGAGAAAGACTGTGATATAGTCACGAAAGAACCGCAAAGTAATTTGGGAGTTTGAGAAGGAAAACATTACTTCTTGCCAAATGGATCAAGATGGCTTTATTTCCCAAATCTTTTATAGAGCTGCAAATCAAAATAAGAAAACTTTCTAACTCATTTCTTTACCATTATGCAGAATCACTTTCAAACCCTCTCTGAAAGCAATTAACCTACCCCATTTTATAATACCTACCAAGTAGAATTTTCTATCTCAATTTATCAAATCAGGCGATTAAAAATTATTCTTCACTATCCTTAAATGACACTTAAGCATTTGCATGTCCTCTCTCCAATTTCCACTGAAGACACATTGCTGGCCCATTTTCTAAGTGTTTTCAAAAATCAAGTATCATATCTGAAATCTGAAATTGTGTCCAATTTCCAGAAGCATATCACAGCCTAGTGTCTGATTAAACTACCTCATCTCTTTATGAATAGTTTGCTGTGATTAGATTGTAAACACCTGCGTGGTGTTATTTTGACTTTAGACTCAAAGTCAGTTTTATCCAGGGAAATACAGATTCCTGAAATAAGCATATCCGTTTTCAAAACTAAGCTTTTAGAATTACATTCTTAATGACCTTTGAAACTTACAAATATTTATGCCTCTGTGGTAAGTCCGTGATTTCCTGTCATCTTATATATACATCTGGCACTTTTTAGACATAGGTTGCCGACCTCAAGGCTCACACTTGTCAAATATTCATGTTTCTTAGAACTTCTTATCCAATCAGCGAAATGTATTTCTTTATGTAAGCAGAATCAAGAGTTCAGTTTAAGAATTCAACGACTTGTACAGTTATCCCAGAGAAGATAGAATTGATAGTACGAGGTAGCAAGACTTCCAAAGTCTCTAAAATACATTTGGCCTGTTGTTGGAAAGAGAGAATGTAAGAAAAGAAACAAGATTTTAGTTTTGATCTCCTGTCTGTTGTGTGTCCACAATCTCTCTCTCTCTCTCTCTCTCTCTCTCTCTCACACACACACACACACACACACACACACAGACACACACATTGTAGATTTCATTGTAGATTTGCAGCTTCCTAGCAGCTAGGAGGAATCCTTCCAGACAGTAGGTACAAGTTTGGGTTAATTACACGGTGTCAGTTTCACTTTCAGGCACTGGTATCCACTCTTAACTGGTTTCAGCAGAAAGGGATTTATTCAGGTATTCAAAAACTCATTGAAAGGGCCGGTGGATCAAGCCGCAGCTGCACTTTGAGGAACATCTCCCTGAGGACCACATAGCTATTACGTGCACCAGCCAACTGGATATGCCTCATGCTCTGCTCATCTTCTCCCACTTAAACCAGTTACAAATTCCAGTCTCACATGGATACCTCTGGTCAGCCGAAACGAAGCTATCCCTGGAACTCAAGCTGAAGGGAGTCTTTAACTTCTCTGCTTTAGCAGTACAGGGAAAAAGTAATTTTGTAATTGCTCTGCTCACTCCTAACCGTGTTTCAGACAGTACCCGGGATCTGGAATACACAGGTTGGTGGAAGGAAGGAAATTGGGAGGGCTGTTGAGCAAGCTAATACATGGTTTTTGCAACAACCACTTAATAGGGATATCACAAAGGGGGCTTAAGCCTCTAGTAGATGCTTACATGAGATGAATCTGAAGTCCTTTTCAAATCCCTCGAGCACAGGGTCCATGTGTGTTTTGTTCATATTGTATCCCCAGCTGGGCTGTGCCTGGCACAATACAAGGCAATCAATAAACGCTTGTTGGTTAAATGAATGATTACATGAAACATAAAATAGCTTTTTTCCTACTGCCGCCATCCTTCAGGAGTCTAGGGTCATATACAGATTATTTTCCAATTTTTGTTAGATGTCAGATAGATAGCTCTGATAATTCTGTCATTTGATTTCCTTTTCTTAAGGAGGTCTACAAATTGAGAATTTGTGAGCACTTTGGAGTCCACCTTCTCTGTATACTGTCAGCTACGTTTATGTTGATGCCTGGGTAGCTCAGTGTAAGTGTACTGGCCACTACAGTAACAGTGTGGCTGCCCATTGGATCCATTTCTACTTTTATTACAGAAAAGGACCATTGATGATTTTTACCCCTCAGAAAATGCCTTCCTTCTAACCTTAGAAAGTGGCATCTTAGACCTTGAAACAAGATGAGGGCAACATGATGAGTTAGAAAATAATCTGTTTCCCAAACAGCATGTCCTCCATGTGGCTTTGTCTCTGATTTGGGGTGAAGGATAACAAGGAGAACTGCCGGTTTCTTGGCAAATGCTTCTCTCCTTTGTTTCATATTCATAATACTTGAGGGTTTTTTTTTTTTTACTTATTTTTTACTTATATTAAAACCCTGATTTTTTTCATTTCCTAAAAAACTTCACTGATGTTTCATTTTCTGTCCAGACATCTCCATTATCTTTTGTGTGCAGACCCAGTGTGTACATATCTCCATAAATGAGTTATTGTAATGATTATTTAATTGAGGTACCCAAAGTTCAGCACCTTTAGGAATTAATTAAAGCAAATGGATTGCTCATTACACACAACTCCATGTTTTATTTTACAAATTTCCACTAAGATTTGTCTTTCTCCAAAACTAGATTTATAACCATATCTAGACCAAAATGTACACTTTATTCAATAACTTGTATTTTTCAAAGGGTTTTTTTGTATTTTACCTCATTCGATTCTCAAGCAATCTAATTAGAGTTTAAGCATACCAAGAACTGTCAAGTTTGGATACCCTGGCTTGCATATTTTAAGTGTCAAAAGCACATATTAACATTGGAAAAGTGTTATTTGATCTTTAGAAAGAAAAAAAACCTATTAACACTATGAAAATAAAATACTTCAAAGGAAAAATAAAACATTATCTAGGTAGATTGGTTGTGAAAATGGAATTTCTTAAATTTCTTAGATGTTCTCAATTTCTTCACACACACACACACACACACACACACACACACACACACACAATCAAAATACCCTGAACAATGTGAAAAAATACTTCAATGATTTTTTTTATATAATTTCATGACTGCAAACACTAACTTGCCCTAAATATTGGTATCCAGGTTTCATGACTACTTCCTTGGCCAGGAGTTCAAGCTTATTCTCCAAGTTCATATTAAGTAAGACTGAGTAAGTAAGAATTTAGAAAATCAATTGGCTGAGATAGCCGTCCCCCCCACCTTTTTTTTCCTGGCCATTTTCTTCCTTTGACTTATAATCCTTTCCACATAAACCCTTTCTCTCATAACTTGATATTAATATCCCTCTTTTTTCTCATTGTGGTAACATACACATAATGTAATATTTACTATCTTAACTATTTAAAGTGTAGGTTCAATGGCATTGAGCACATCTGAGCTGTTGTTAGACCATCACCACCATCCATCTCCAGAACTCTTTTCATTTTGCAAACCTAGAGAAAACATTCTCCCCTCCCAATCCCTGACAACCACTATTCTCTTTTCTGTCCTTACCTTATGAATTTGATGACTTAAGGAACCTATATGCCTTTTGGTGACCTGCTTATCTCACTTAGCATAATGTCCTCAGCAGTCTTAGCAGCTTGAATATATCAGCCCACTGCCTCCGGTTCCAAAGTTTCTGAAGACAAGTCTGATGATGATTCTATTGAGGATTCGTGTTTGTTAAGAGCCACTTGTCTTGCTGTTGTCAAGATTCTTTCCTCATCTTTGGCTTCAGCACTTTGATTATAATGTGTCTTGGTGTGGGTTCCTTCAAATTTATTCTGCATGGATTTCATTGAGTTTCTCATTTATATCCATGTCTTTCATTACATTTGGGGAGTTGGGGCCCATTATTTCTTTAAATAATCTCTCTTCCCCTTTGTCTCTCTTCTCTCTTTTGAGATGCCCATTATGTGTATGCTGGTTGGGTTATGGTGTCCCACCAGTCCCTCAGTCTCTGTTCACTTTTCTTCAATCTTTTTTTTCTTTTCTCAGACTTCATATTTTCCATTTTTCCATACTGATGCTCACTGAGTCTTTCTTCTGCCTGCTCAAACCTGCCTCTGAATCCCTCTAGTGAATTTTTCATGTCAGTTCTACTTTTCAGTTGCAGAATTTCTGTTTCTTTCTTTTTCTAGGTTTTCAAATCTCTTTTCTGTTATTTTTGTTTTGTTTACACATCATTTTCTTTATTTTCTCCATGTCTGCCTTTAGTTCTTTAAGCATCTTTAAAGCAGGTATTTTAGAGTCTTTGTCTAGTAGGTCCATCATATGGTCTTTCTTGGGGACAGTTTCTGTTGTTTCCCCGCCCCCCCACCCCCTTGAAACAAGCCACACTTTTCTATTTCATTGAATGCCTTGTCGTTTTGTTTTATTGAAAACTGGGCATTTGAATAAAATAATGAAGTAACTCTGGAAAGCAGATTCTCCCTTTTCCCAGGGTTTGCTGATTTGGGTTTTGTCTTTACTTTTTGATTGTTGTAGGCTGCTCCTTTTGAATAAAATAATGAAATAACTCTGGAAAGCAGATTCTCCCTTTTCCCAGTGTTTGCTGATTTGGGTTTTGTCTTTATTTTTTTATTGTCGTAGGCTGTTCCATTTGAATAAAATAATGAGGTAACTCTGGAAAGCAGGTTCTCCCTTTTCCCAGGGTTTGCTGATTTGGGTTTTTGTCTTTCTTTTTTGATTGTTGTAGGCTGCTCTGTCCTGGGGATCAGCCTGAGGTATAAACTAAAAGTCTTCTCAAGTTTTTTCTGAGCCTGCTCTTTTTCCTGAGCATGCATGACTTTTAAAATTCCTCACTATATATGTGGTTGCTTTTGAATATCCTAGAGCTTAACTATCTCGCTCCCAAAAGAGGAAATGAGGTGTGGGGTGGGGGGACAAAAGAAAATTTTAAAAGACCTTGGCCCTTTAAATCCTCCGACAGTCATTTCAGTCTGAAGAGAAGAGGCTTGTAACAGTGGAGGGACGAAGGCAACAATGCCTCTCTGTGTCTGCACTCTGCGCCTGTTCTTCTGTGATCAGAAACAGCAATCAGTGATCAGAGCACAGATCCCGGATATTTGGAGGCAGAGTCCTTATTATCCACCCTGGCTCCCTCAAGCTGTATGCAAGCTGCTCTTGAAACATGTGCACAGCTGTCTATTGTAGGGCCAGAGGATGGGAGATGGGTAGTTGCTACAATGAAATTGACTGAAATTAAGTGCAATTTACCATCCAGAAAATTTACTTCCCCTGGAAGTAGCAAGCCTTCAATAGACTCCAGCGTTCCAAAATAGTTATAGCAGACAGAATCTGCCAGTGCAATTACTGTCTAGGTGGGGAGACAGATTCCTGGTGCTCCCCGCTCTGCCATCTTCCCAGAATCCTCCCTTCATTTTATAAGATACAAGGTGGCTTTCTTATTATTTCTTAAAATAGTTCTCTTTGTTTAGTATTTTTAAGACAATGCAATGTTTCCTTGCAGATTTCTGCAAAACTCTGACTAGCGTGTCCCTGCACCAATTAAATAATGTTTAAATAAATGCCAAATAACATATTAATAGGGAAATAGTCTGATATTTTTGCCCAAAGCAAGACATTTTCCCACTAACATGGTATCATATTAAGGAGCAGATTTTTGTTTGTTTGCTTGTTTTGTTTTTTATAGACTATGAACAAAAGCCATATTAAGAAAGGCAATAGACATCCGTTTGCAAGCGCCATCGATATTGAGACCATATTCTATGCCAAAGGTTCTTTACATTGACTGCATGTTGAAAAAACTGCCGTCTGGCCCTAGGCCCAGAGATTGTGATTGAATGGTCCAGGGTATGTTCTGGCCTTTGGGAGTTCTAAAAGCTCCCGGGTGATTCTAACGAGCATGAGAATCTCTGCTCTATGCTCTCTTTCTCTTGTGGCAATGAGCATGCCACTCAAAATATGACCCCTCAGGCATTTTTGTACTCTTCAGGACAAAACTTATGATTTCTGAAGGAGCACTGTCCTCATTTTACAATTCCGGGATATTGTCTAATGTTCCTCTGTGTATTGGACACAGTTGGGGCTCAGCCAGATTCAATTGGATCTCTTTTATTCTTCTGCACCCCTCCTTTGGCTTCTGTATGCTTTTGCTTGTAACTGTCCACACCTGCATCTTTCTTTGGAGGTCTGCCCAAGGTCTGCCGAAGTCACTTTTGGGCACAAATATGGAAAGCAGGAAGTGCCTGGGAGGTCTTGCCTCCTCCGGGAAGCCCCAGCCAATGGCTGACTGGTGCAGACAATGAAAGCCCAGCTCTCTTGCTTGTAGTTGGGATAAACTGAAGCAGAACTTGTAACCCAGTTTCCCTGCCAGGTCAGGCTAGTTCCTCTCTTCAGTGAACTTTGCGTGAGATCATACCCTCGCTTGCCTTTTCCCTTTCCCTGTCTTGCTTCCCTCATCCCTCGTTAGTTTCTCCTGGGAGCACTTCCAGAAATAAATCATTTGCATGCTTATCTTTGTCTTGATATCTGCTTCCTTTGGCTCCCTGGTAACCAACCCTAGAAGTAGGTTAGTTAAGAGAGGAAAGAGAAAGTAAGAGAAACATAGATTGGAAACAAACCAACCAACTTATTCTGCAATGCTTGAAGAAATTTTAGGGTCAATGAAAAGGACTTTCTGCGTTTAAACTTTTGAAAGTTTAAAACATTATTTTGTGTGTTTTCAAAAAACTGTCCCAGGCTATCATGCCACAACTGCTAATATTTTTCATCTATTAGGAAACCACACCAATAGCGAAATATTTTCATATATGTGATCATTAGTATCAAATTTGCAGAGATGAGGATATGTATTGTGCCAGCATGACTTAACTAGGCTGACTTTGGCAAACTTACACGTCCTAATTATGTTCTTCGGTTACTGGCATGAAAAATCATGACATGCCCGTGCAGGGACATAGCTCCATGAAAAATCAGGGCAGACAGGATTTCTCTTCCACTCATGCAAAGAAAACATTGGGTTACTTTTAAAGAGGTCACAAGAGCTCAAGAATCATTTTGGACCAGTTGCAGGTAGAAAGGCATAGTGGGCTTCAATCTTCTTTCTGCCACATAAGCATTTCTATAAGAGATGCTCATTTTCACCCTGAAGACTGTAACCTTAGCAAAGAAGTGAATGCAACCTGAAGGTCAAAAGGGACCTGAGCCTTCAAGTCTCAGTAAGGAATTGAGGCCAACAGCAGCATGGAGGTAGTTCTTTTCTAAATACACAGATTCTGAGCCCTAGTAAAAGGCTTCATTTTCCAGAGCTGTCAGTCTGATGCATTTCTCGACAATTAGATTTACTAAAGAATTTTATAGAGAAAGAAAAAAAAGAGAAATTAAGCAAAATGTCCAGATGTCATCTGTTAAAAATGTTTTATTGAGACAATAAACAAATAACATCAACAAGTACTAAAATTTTAATTAAAATATGATTTACAATGTTGCGATACACCACTAGAAGCGTTCTTATTGATAGGAAATAAGATTGCATTGTTTGTATCCTTAGGACACTCAAACATCCCATTTGACTTTGTGGGCCTCCCCCCAAGTAGGGCACTCTTACGATGTACTTTCCATGCCCATGAGCATGAAAATTTTCTTCAACACTTTAAAACACAATAACGGTATCAATCGTTGCTTTTCATTGCTGGCTACATCACTAAATAGATGTATATTATGTTCTCGTGCCTTCTGCTCAGAAAAATCTAAGTATTGCATTTCTGTCAATTCATTGATTGAAGAGCTTCCCCCTCAGAATGTTGACAGCTGTTTCAGACGTTTATAAAATAACTTGGATAACAGCTGCAAACGGATTGGCTAAAGAAGATTTGGAAGCATGTAATTAGCATTCATCAGATGCACACATTTCCATTGAAAACCCTCTCCAACCCAAAAGTTGACTACCAGGAAGCTGATGACTCTTGTTCAATCTGGGAACAGGCCCTGCTAACACTTAACTTTCCATTAGCTGATTTAAAAAGGAGCATATTAATATAGTTACTATTGAATAGTATTGAATATGTTATTGGTGAATGCCGTCTGTAACTGATTTTGTCCTTTATGCAACTGACAAGCATCGTGTGAGAGCGGCAGGCCATCGCTTAATAATGTAAATAATGGATAAGTTTCTTGTACTTGAGCAGATGTAATTCCCAGATATAAAGTAGAAATACACCCAGCTAATTAATTACCTTTATGGAACAAAAAAATACCTTTGCAAGAAACAACAACATATATATATCTTAGTCACCCCTCTATTAAAAAGTGCCTTAAAAGCCTCCAAGTAGGGGTGCCTGGGTGGCTCAGTGGGTTGAGCATCTGCCTTGGGTTCAGGTCATGATCTCGGGGTCCTGGGATGAGCCCCACTTCCGGCTTCCTGCTCAGGGAGGAGCCTGCTTCTTCCTCTCCCTCTGTCCTGCCCCCAACTCCTGTGCGTGCTCTCACTGTCTCTCAAATAAATACATAAAATCTTAAAAAAAAAAACCCTCAAAGGAAATGTCAAAATGTTAACAATGGATGGTTAGTGTGACATGACCATGGGAGTTTTCCCCTTCTTCCTGTATATCATAGGTATTTTATTTTAACATGTGATTCTTACATGACTGAGAAAATAAACTTTATATGAAAAGGCTTTGAGCACTTCAAGGATGCTACAAGTGTACCTTCAGAAGCCAAAGGAGCACTAGTCTTTCTTAACTGTCTTGAAAGGACCTTCCGTTTAAAAAGAACTTCCCCAGCCCTGGGGTCCTATGGATATGTGAGTGGATATTAGAGTGCTTGCTACATAAACAATGAAATGCTTATCAAAGGGCTGGACTCTTCCAAAGAACGAGGATGCGCAAAATGGGCTCACGTTAGGAAAGACGCTATTTTCTCTGATTGGTAGTATGTCTACAGATCTGAATATCCATATGGAAAACATGCTACCAGAAGAGGTGATGCTACTCGGGAGCCCCACCCCAAAGCACACCCAAGTCTGTGCATTTGTTCGGACTGTTGAGTCTCTCTGGCATCCATTCCTTCTTCCTCACTCAGTATGACTTCTTTGGGGTTCATTTGGATTGTTGGCTTCTTCCCTGAGCTCGTCCCTCTTTCCTGGACTGGTGCGCCTTCCCCTCCTCGACCCCATCTCCTCTCTTCTCTAATACACTGATTTGGTTCTGGGTTCATTCTTAGAGACCATGAATAGCTCTCTCACCATGGCCAGGAGTTTTTAGAGACAGAACTGGCTTCTTCATCACTCACTCACCACGATGAGATATCATCTTTTTTATCTTTGTGAATGATGCCTGTATTTATTTTAATTTTTTTACCGGATATGAAGGACTAATAATTTTTTACAGCTTCATTGAGGTATAATTGACACACATAGATTGCACTTCTATAAAGTGTACCACTTGATAAATTATTAGATATGTATACCTCTGTGAAATCTCCTCACAGTCATAATAATGAACAGATCTATGTGCTCAGAAGTTTCTTTTTATATTTACATATAAATAAACATTTATATATTTACAAATATACATATATATGTCATTTATAAATACAATGCAAGTTCTCGTGCAGACATATGCTTCCAAATGTTTGTCATCCCTCCATTCAACCCCAGTCCCAGGTGACCACTGAGTTGCTTTCTGTTACTAGAGTTGAGTTAGAATTTTCTAGAATATTTTGTAAATGGAATTATGCAGTATATACTCATTTCTCAGAGAGAGAACTCTGATTGCTTTAACTCCGCTCTTTAAACATTCATCCACATACTTTTGTCTCAATAGCTCATTTGTTTTTATTTTTGAGTAATATTCCTTGGTAGAGATTAATCACAACTGGTTTATCCATTCACTTAATGTTAATGGGCACTTGGATTCATATATATATGTAGTTTACAAATACATATTTATGTATTTATATATCTATAAATATACATACATATAAACAAACATTTATATATTTATAAATATACATATGTATGTCATTTATAAATACAATGCAAGTTCTTGTGCAGACATATGCTTCCAAATGTTTAACTTTTTAAGGAAGTGAGTGTTGCTCTGGATCCTTTCCAACACTTGGTGTAGTCAGTCTTTTTATGGCTAGCAATGTGGTGGCTATGAAGTTGTGTCTCATGGTTTTCATTTGAAGTTCTCTAGTAACTAATAATACAAAGCATCTTTTCACGTGCTTATTGGTCACCTGTATATCTTCTTCTGTTCATATCTTTGCCCCCTTAAAAAATTGCTTGCCTTATTCTTGAATTATGAGTTCTTTATCCTTTATCTTTTGTCAGATATATGTTTTGCAAGTAACTTCTTCCAGTATGTGGCTTGCCTTTTCATTTTCTTAATATTGCCTTTAAAAATTTTTTTTAAAGCTTTTATTTGTTTATTTGACAGAGAGAGAGAGAGAGACATCACAAGTAGGCAGAGAGGCAGGCAGAGAAAGGAGGAAGCAGGCTCCCTGCTGAGCAGAGAGCCCAATGCGGGGCTCCATCCCAGGACCCTGAGATCATGAGCTGAGCAGAAGGAAGACACTTAACCGACTGAGCCACCTGGGAACCCCTTAATATTGCCTTTAGAAGAACAAAAACTTTTCATGCCAATGAAGTCCAATTGATTTGATTTTTCCTTTTATAATTCATACATTTAGTGTCATATTTAAGACCTCCTTGTTGAACCCAAGGTCACTAGGTCTTCTCTTATTTTTTTTATTCTGGTTGTGTTTTAGTTTTTGCTCTTATGTGTAGATACATGATTTCAAGTTAATATCTTTACATGGTATGACATAAAGATTGAGGCTATTTTCTGCCTATCGTTATCCAATTATTCTAGCACCATTTGGTGAAAAGATTATCCTTTTGTTGATGAATTGCCTTGGCACTTTTGTTGAAAATAAATTTACCATATATGTATACTTCTATTTCTAGAACCTCTATTGCATTGATCTATTTGTCTAAACACCAATACCACACTATTTTTCTACTGTACTTTATTATAAAGATTAAAAACAGATAATTTAAAGGGCACATGGGTGGCTCGGTTCGTTGGGCATCAGACTCTTGATTTTGGCCCAAGTCATGATCTTAGGGTCATGAGATTTGAGCCTCAGATCAGGCTCTGTGCTGAGACTGCTTGGGATTCTCTGACTCCTTCTCCCTCTGCCTGTCCTTGCTGGCACATGCTCTCTCTCTCTCTCAAAATAATTAATTAATTAATTTTTAAAAGCCCAGGTAATTTAAGTCCTTTATCTTTGCTCATCTTTTCCAATATCATTTTGGTTATTCTAGGTCCAATGAATTCTAGGACGCCCACTTGAGCTTCAGTGTCCAGGGTCTTTCTTGGGTCTTCATCACATAGGCATGATTGATTGATCACCATGAGGTTGACCTTAGTCTTGAGGCCAACTGTGTGACCACATGCATAAGGAAGGAGGTAAGGATTTGGGGATTTGGGAAGGAGATGAAAAAAAAAAAAAGGAATGCTAGTTGGATGGTGAAAATCTGGACACCTCTTGGGGAACAGAAACTGATTAAAATCCAGAATGGTTCAAAAAAGGCTTTTACACCTTTGTATGTTGGTGGGAATGCTAACTGGTGTAGCCACTGTGGAAAAGAGCATGGAGGTTCCTCAAAAAGTTAAACATAGAGCTACATTACAATGTAGTCTTACTAGATATTTACCTAAAGAAGGCAAACATACTAATTCGGGGTGCCTGGGTGGCTCAGTCATTTAAATGTCCAACTCTTGGTTTTGGCTCAGGTCATGATCTCAGGGTCTTGAGATTGAGCCCCAAGTTGGGCTCTGCACTCAGCATGGAGTCTGCTTGTCCCTCTCCCTCTGCTTCTCCCTCTGCTCTCACTCTCTCTCTCGAATAAATAAATGAAATCTTAAAAAAAAATACAAAAATATTAATTCAAATGGATACATGTGCCCCTATATTTATAGCAGCATTATCTACAACAGCCAAATTACGGAAGCAGCCTCAGTGTCCATTGACAGATGAATGGATAAAGAAGATATGGTCCTTTCTGCCTGTGGACACCACCAGGTAAGAATTGTTAAAGTCTCCAGTCCCACCGCCATCATGTCAAAGTCAGTCTCTCAAAGAGCCTGAACAGGTGTCGAAGCTTTTCATTGGAGGTTTAGTTTTGAAACAACCAAAGAAAGTCTGAGGAGTCATTCTGAGCAATGGGGGACGCTCATGGACTGCGTGGTCATGAGAGATCCAAACACCAAACGCTCCAGAGGCTTTGGGTTTGTCACGTATGCCGCCGTGGAGAAGGTGGATGCAGCCACAAATGCAAGGTCACACAAAGGGGAATGGAAGACTTGTGGAACCAAAGAGGGCAGTCTCAAGAGAAGATTCTCGAAGACATGGTGCCCACGTCATTGAAAAAGATTTTTGTTGGTGGCCTTAAAGAAGACACTGAAGCACATCATCTAAGAGATTATTTTGAATAGTATGGGAAGATCAAAGTGACTGAAATCATGACTCACCAAGGCAGTGGCAAGAAGAGAGGTTTGCTTTTTTATAATTTGATGACCATGACTCTGTGGACAAGATTGTCATTCAAAAAGCCCATACTGTGAATAGCCACGACTATGAAGTAAGGAAAGCCCTATTTTAGGAAGAGATGGCTAGGGCTTCCTCCAGCCAAAGAGGTCAGAGTGGTTCTGGAAACTCTGGTGGTGGTTGTGGAGGTGGATTTGGTGGGAATGATAACATTGGTCATGGAGAAGACTTCAGTGGGCAAGGTGGTTTTGGTGGCAGTTGAGGTGGTGGTGGATATGGTGGCAGTGGGGATGACTATAACGGATTTCATAGTGATGGAATCAGCTATGGAGGTTGCAGGAGCTACAATGATTCTGGCAATTACAGCAGTCAATGTTCAAATTTTGGACCCATGAAAGGAGGACATTTGGGAGGTAGAAGCTCTGACCCCTATGGGGATGGAGGCCAATACTTTTTGCCAAACCACGAAACTGAGATGGCTGTGGTGGTTTCAGCATAGCAATAGTGATGGCAGTGGTGGGCGGTTTTAATCACTGCCAGGAACCAAAGCTTAGCAAGATAGGAGAGCCAGAAAAGGGATGGGAAAGTCATCGGTTATGACAGATTGGTGAACTCTGTCAAGCAAGTGGGGGCAGGGCCTAGCTGCCACAAAGAAGCCAGGTTTTAGACAATACTACCTGCTCTGGCAAAAAACTTGAGGACTGGATTTGTGACTAATTGTACAAGTTATTTTAGTTTCTGTTCTGTGGGAAGCATAATGCATTCCAACAATGGGTTTTAAGGTAGACTTTTTTTCTTTTTCCATCCATGCTATTGATTGCTAAATAGAACAATCTGATCATGAAGCTGAATAGATGTGTCTTAAAAAAGTACATATATATATATATGTGGGGATATTACTCAGTCATGAAAAATAATGAAATCTTGCCTCTTGCAATGATGTGGATGGAGCTAGGGAGTATTATGCTAAGTGAAATAAGTCAAACAGAGACAAATACTATATGATTTCACTCCTATGTGGAACTTAAGCTACAAAACAAAATAAATGAAGGAATAAAAGATAGAGACAAACCAAAAAACAAAACAGACTCTTTATTACATGAGAACAAACTGGTGGTTACCAGAGGGGAGGTGTGTGGGGGATGGGTTAAGTAGGTGATAAGGATTAAGGAGGGCACTTGTGATGAGCCCTGGGTATTATATGGAAGTGTTGAATCACTACATTGTACACCTGAAACTAATCTTACACTGTATGTCGACTAACTGGAATCTATTTATTTATTTAATTAATTATCTATTGATTTATTTTAAAAAGATTTTATTTATTCATTTGACAGAGAGTGACACAGCGAGAGAAAGGACACAAGCAGGGGAAGTGGGAGAGGGAGAAGCAGGCTCCCCATGGAGCAGGCAGCCCTATGCAGGGCTCAATCCCAGGACCCTGGGATCATGCCATGAGCCAAAGGCAGACATTAACCGACTGAGCCACTCAGGTGCCCCGACTAACTGGAATTTAAATAAATAAAAACCTTATAAAAAGGTTTTAACAATAGAAATGGTTAATGTTAGGGTCCGTAATCAAAGGAGCAAGACTGATACAAAGCGAAGGTCAAGCAAAGCTTTATTTCGTGCCAAGCATCGAGAATTAAACTGACAGGTCAGGGCCGTCTCTTGCAAAGAGGCGACCCCTCCCAGCCTCACAGACTAACTTTTATAGAGGTAGTTTAGCAGGGCTATACACAGGTGGCCAATGAGATTGCAAAACACAGAGAAAACTACACAGTCATGCTAAGTCTGCCACACACAGAAAAAAACTGCTAGGTAACACACGGGTGGCCAATTGAATTTCAATTTACCCTAGTAGATATATGCACGCCCCACTGATTGGATGTCTTCACCTGGCCTGACCCGCCCTTGTATCTGGGCTTTGCAAGTAAGTTCCTCTGGGAAGGGCAGGGTCAATCTAAGTTTACTGCATAGGGTCAATCTAAGTTTACTGCAACAAAATGGCTCCCTCTGGCCAACCAGGCCCTTACAGTTAACACACAATTTAATAACTTTGCTGTGTAATGCGTATGAAGACCCCATTTTATAATCACAAGGCTTTATAGAATTTATATTCTCATAAATGTGGGCTGAATTGTGTTATCCCTAAATTTCTATTGTAGGGGGCTTGATGTTCTAACTCTCCATTTCCTCAGAATGTGACTGTATCTGAATCAGGATCTTTGAAAGGTAAATTAAAATGGGGTCATTAGGGTGGGCTCTAGTCCAGTATGGCCGGTGTCCTTCTAAGAAGAGGAGATCAGGACACAGACACACACAGAGGGAAGGCCATGTGAAGACACAGGGAGAAGATGGCCATCCACAAGCCGAAGACAGAGGCCTCAGAAGAAATGAACCCGGCTGGCACCTCGATCTTGGACTTCCAGCCTCTAGAATTTTGAGAAAATAAATTTCTGTTATTAAGCCACCCAGTGTTTGGTACTTTGCTGGGATAGCCCTAGCAAAATGATACAGTCACAAAAATATGGTGGGAATAGTTTAACAAATACACAAATCAGTGAATGTCTTATGTACATAAACCAGGGCAGACCAGGTATAGAACAGAGGAAACCCAGACAAAGCCAAGGTCTAGAACTAAAATTCACCTTGAGAAATCTTTTTTTTTTTTTTAAGATTTTATTTATTTATTTGACAGAGGAGAGATCACAAGTAGACAGAGAGGCAGGCAGAGAGAGAGGGAAGCAGGCTCCCCGCTGAGCAGAGAGCCCGATGCGAGACTCGATCCCAGGACCCTGAGATCATGACCTGAGCCGAAGGCAGCAGCTTAACCCACTGAGCCACCCAGGCGTCCCCACCTTAAGAAATCTTGAAATCCATAAAAACCTGGGGTGAGGGACTGGACACCCACAAGGAGATCGGGCCAAAATTACCCAGATCCAGCCATTTATCCGGACCCGGTGTTCATTTTGGCAAGTGCTTGCTTACATCAAACCCCAGCCTGTGGGCCAGCTCCTTCCCACTGGCTGTTTTTGTAAATAAAATGTCATTGGCACCCAGCCATAACTATTTGTTTACATATCATCTAGGGCTGCTTTCATGCAAAATGGCAGAACGGCATGGTTGCTACGGAGGCCATATGGCCTGTGAAATCTAAAATAGTTCCTAAACTTTACAGGAAAAGTTTGGAAAGTTTGAAATGAAGTGGATATTAAACAAAGTGTTTCCCAGCAGGTGATGAACTTGCAGCCTTTCAGGACCCCCAAGTTCAAGGTGACTTACGTACACCTACAATGGAACTCTGGGAGCCATGGCTTCTGGGGCTGGGGTTGGGGCGGGGGTGACCTCATGGAACCGTGAGCTGGAGAAGGTAAAGAGGCGCCCCCAGGGCACTTTGGAAAATGCTGTTTGGACAAACGGAAGGAAGGAAAAGCGAGTTAATAAAGCAGACAGGCTGAGTACAAGGGACTGAACCCCGGACGTTTTGAGAACCCAGAGGTCTGGAAGACGGTTGTCGGGGACTCAGGCAGAGAGCACCCAAGGTGCAGGAATGACTCCGAAGAGCACCTTTCTGTTCTGGAAGCAGAAGGGCTAGAACCCCAGGTGTCAGCGGGAAGGAAGTCTCCCAGACCCTGGCTCTCCCAGCGGGGTTGACTCAAAGCTTTGTGGATGTCCTACCCTCCCTGCTTTCCAAGATTTCTAGAAATTCCTGAGAGCTTACTTCCCTTTGGTCACGTTTGTCTCCAAGCTTCTCATTTCAGTGAGGCTATCTTACCTGCTACACATCAACCCGGATGGAACATCCAGCTGCTTCTGTGAGTTCATTTCATGCACGTGCGTGTACACACACACACACACACACTCACTCACTCACAGAAAGCATTCAGCAGAAAATATTTTACTGTAAATTTCTAAACTGTGGCAGAGTTATTCACAACTGTTGTCCTTAAATAGTCTTTGGCTGTTTAACCAAGTGGTACATTTCTTTGCGCTGCATTTCACTGCATCCTCTCCAGCCTAGACGAACTCACTCTCCCCCACCCTCTTCTCCGTCCACATCCTTCCCCTTCTCCTCTCCACCTGCCTCTCAAGAGTCAGAAAGAAATGCAGCCTGGCTAGCTATCCTCTTTGAGCGTCTTTAATAGTTATTCCTATGTTCTTGATGCCAGCAATATTGAAAATCTGATATATTTTGTCCCTTTTTATGTGATTTGCTTTTTCTCTGTAAAGGTCTGAGAATTTTCAGTCATAATTTTCTTTTTCAAATGCTTCCCCTCTGTGTTTCCCCTGGTCCTTTCGGCACTCCTGTTACCAGCACATCGACTCTTTACGACTTACTTTCTTTCTTTTGTTTTAAAATTAGTTTCAGAGGTAGAATTACTAATTTCTGCTGGGAGGGTTCCTCGACCTGATCTTTTGCTCATAAAAATCTGCTTTCGGTGGAATCCATGCTGACTTTCACTCCACCCATTCAATTCTTGATTTCGGCAATTACAGTTTTCAATTATTATTTCCACTTGGTTTCTTTTTTAAAATAACTGCCTGTTATTAAATAGAATTTAATATTCCATTTTCTAGGAGGAAAGGAATAATGAAAGACCGCAGGTTGGAAAAGTTCACAGGCTAGGTAATAAAATCAATTCTACCTCCGAGTAGAGTATGGTAAAATTGAGAATCTCAAAAGACAAGAAGAAAGTTTAGTGTGTTTTCTTGGTTTTCCTTTCAAAAGGGAGTAATCTGTAAATAGCAGCCATTTTCCTCTTCTTCTTTAATAATGATAATGTGAAAGTATGGTATTGGCCATTGTTTTAAGTTCGGTAGTCTTTTTCATAAAAAGTTTTATTTACTTATTTTTTAGTAGTCTCTGCACCCAGTGTGGGGTTCAAACTCATGACCCCCAAGATCAAGAGTCGCACGTTCTTCTGACAGAGCCAGCCAAGCACCCCTTATGTTAGATATTTTTTATCATGTCCAGGAGATAGTATTCTGTTTTTAGCTTTCCAAGAGTTTTTATTTTCCCATTACAGTTAGATGTTAGTTTTAACCATATAGTTTCTAAAACCTGCATGTTATAGACTAATGCTGTTTGTACGTACTGTTGGTACCAATTGCTTGCCATGGGCAACTTTTAATTCACACTCTTCAATTTATTAGACAATAAATGTCTTGAATTCTCTTGTAGCATAGTGCCGAGACTCTTACTTAGTCTGCCTTTTTCCTTGAAGCCTGATTGAAATTTGACATTTCGGGGCAGCTGGGTGGCTCAGTCAGTTAAGTGTCTTTCTTTGGCTCAGGTCATGATTTTGGGGCCCTGGGATGGAGCCCCACATTGGTCTCCCTGCTCAGCGGGGAGTCTGCTTCACCCTCTTTCTCTGCCCTTCTCCCTACACCTGCATGCTCTCTCTTTCTCTCTCTCTCTCTCTTATTTATTTATTTATTAAATAAATAAGTAAAATCTTTTATTTTTGTTTATTTATTTATTTATTTATTTTTAAAGGATTTTATTTATTTGAGAAGGAGAGAAAGAGAGCTGACCCGCTGCTAACTGGATCAGTTGAATTTTATTTTATTTATTTATTTTTAAAGATTTTATTTATTTATTTGACAGAGAGAGATCACAAGTAGGCAGAGAGAGAGGATGAAGCAGGGTCCCTGATGAGCAGAGAGCCCGAAGTGGGGCTCGATCCCAAGACCCTGAGATTATGACCTGAGCCGAAGGCAGAGGCTTTAACCCACTGAGCTACCCAGGCGCCCCTGGATCAGTTGAATTTTAAATCCTGCTTACTGTGTTCTTCCCTTCTGAAAGCCCTGATTGGCTTTATTCAGAATTGTTTGCTCTTTTGTCATATTTCCAACTCTTTCTTGAGCAACTCATCAAAAACACTTGCACCACACACTGGATCTTTAAATTTAACACTGTTTTTTTTTTTTTTATTTATTTGAGGTAGAGTGTGCAAGTAGAGTGAGGGGCAGAGGGAGAAGCAGGCTCTCCCCTGAGCAAGGGAGCCCGATGTGGGCCGCGATCCTGTGACTCCATGATCATGACCTGAGCCCAAGGCAGACGCTCAACCGACTGAGCAGCCCAGGGGCACCTAAATTTCATATTTCAGGCAATGGTTCCTAAACTTGAACGTATATCAGGATGAAGTGAGAACTTGTTCAATCACACATGGCTGGGCCTCACCCCTGGAGTTTGTGATTGGCAGGTCTGGGGCAGAACCCAGAATTTCTGTTTCCAAGAGCTTCCAGGTGATGTTGATGCTGCTTAGTCTAGGGACTGTGTTTTGAGAAGAACTCATCTGAAGTATTTGTAGGTCAGGCTCTTCTGGCTCTGGTTGGTGCTCTCTCTCATGATGCTTGTGTTTTTGTGGCTTGGTTTGGTTTTGACCGAAAGCTACTCATTTTCCTTGTTTGTTTCTTTTTGCTTTTTTATTTTTGTTTTTTGGAAGTGGGAGGGGAATTCTGGGGACCTGGGAAAAAGGGGCATTTCTGAAGAAAGGATTTGTGTTTGCTTTTGCTAGATTTCCACTCCCAGACCATTCTAGATTAAATTCTTGCCTTGAGGTTTTTTGAAAGCCCTAGTGAAGATGAATTCAGGCTGTTTCATTCATTGCCTTAAGGGTGCATAATAGTTTTGCTGCTCAACAACCACTTTTGAGATTGGCCATGTCTTTCCAGTCCGATGAATAGAGGAAGTGTTATTTCTAGTTTAACTCTACTGTGAGAGTGTCACCCTTTCATGTTCCAGGTTGGCGGGGTAGGAGATAGGCTCCTATTTAGCCCCCACTTTGGACCTTTTCTTCCACCCCTATCTGCTGAGCTGCTGAAAATTGCTGATTAGGCTCACCAGGTCACCAAAGCTCTCAGACTGAAGGTAGAACGCAGCACCCTGCTGGCCCGTCTCTGTTCTCTGAGTTATAAACACTCTCTCTTAATCCATTTTGTCTTTTCACTTTGTCTATGGTATTTTTTCGACATAGAGCAAATTTAAATTTTAGCGGGAAAATCTAAAAATTATGTTCAATTTTCTCTGGCTTCTGGATTTTATGTAGAAGGTCATTTTCCCATAAAGATTTTTAATAAAACTTTTCTTTAAAATTTTCTCTAATAATTTTGTAAACCATCACAGATAAATACACATATGTACATAGAGATATACGTATCTCACAATGCAGGAATCTAAGTCTGATTTACTTAAAATGGATATTCAGTGGTTTCATATCCATATATTGAATAATTCCTTCTTTACCTACTGATTTAAAATGTCACATATTTCATATATCGAATGGATATGTATTTCTGAATTATATTATGATATGATAAACTATTTGTCTATTACTGGCATAATACATGCTACTTTAATTGTAATAGTTTCTGAGGACATTTTCATATTTGATAAGACACATCTCTACTCATTATTCAGTTTTTCAAACATTTCTTTGCAATTCTCATGGAATTACTGATACAGATGAAATTTAAGATCAATTTATTAAGTTCCTTCAAAATTCCTTTGGTATTTTGATAGAAAAAGCATGATGCTTATATATGGCATTGGGATGATTGACATCTTTATGTTATTTGAGTCTTCCTATCTAAAAGTACTGGGTTTTCCCATTCGGTGGGGGCCTTATTTTATGTTTATCAATAAAGCTGCATAGTTTGTTTGTTTTTTTAACAGTTTCATATATATATATATATTTTTTTCTTATTGAATTTTTTTAGTTGTCATTTTTGCAAATGGGATTTTGTTTTCAATTCATTTCTAACTATTTATGGCTAATTAGAAAAAAGATATTAACTTGAAAATGCTTATTCTTTATGAGATACAATTGACATTTAACATTATATTCATTTCAGGTGGTTTTGGTCTAAGTAGACAATCATATCTTTAAGTAGTATTTAAAATTTTTTTTGTTACATATTTTTTATAATGGATATAGGATTTTATTCATATTTCGTACCTATAAAAATCACTACCAGTTATTTGGCTTTTATTTTTGATTTATTAATGTAACATTTTACTTTTTTTAGAGAGAAAGAGAGACAGAAAGAGAGTGTGAAAATTGGGGGGGTGGGCAGAGGGAGAGAGAGAATCTTAAGCAGTCTCCATGCCCAGCACAGAACAGATGTGGGGCTCGATCTCATGACCCTGAGATCATAACCTGAGCAGAAATCAAGAGTCCGGATGCTTAACCAACTGAGCCACCCAGGGGCCCCACATTTTAAATTTTCTAATGCTGAAGCATCTTATCAATCCAAAAAATAAATCTTATTTAGTTATTTTATATCATTGTAAAATTTACTGCTTGACTATATATGCTGATATCTTTCTTAGAATTTTGGTTATTTATTCTTATGCTATTGTTTTCTCATGCAGAACATGGTATGTGTCTGCATATAACTTAGGGCGAGTTCATTTTGGGTTGTTGCTCACCTTTAAATGAGATGAGTTCTTCCTGGACCAGTTATCTATGGGAAGTGCATGTCAGACAGCAGGCAGGGTCATGTTCCAGGCTGGCAAGAATTCCTACAGCAGTGATCTATGTGATGGTTTATCCAGTATCACTCTTCCTGCTTCTCAAAGCTTCCAATCAAACCAAGGCCAGGGACATCGCAACAACCAGCTCTCCAGAATGATTACATTTGCCCCTCTGAGTGTGTTACTTACTTCTGAGGATGGCGATTTTATTTCAATCAGGATTCAGTGGGGAAAACGGAATTCCACCAGTTATTTCAGCAGAGTGAGTTTAATATTTGAGCTTGATTAAACAGATACTGGAAGATGGAAAGTGAGAAAAGGGACACCGACTTAACATAGCAATAGGAACTGCAGGAGGCACCTACCACTCTCAGCACAGGAGGAAGTCAGGAGAGAGCCTGGGGTCATCACAGCGTAGGAGCTTGGTGGGCGGGGGACACGGACCGCAGACGGATGTCAGCCAGTTGGTTGCTATTTTAGAGGGGATAACATGATGTTCTAGGAACGCAGAAAAATCTGGAGACTGAAATCAACTCTTTGTGGACCCAACGGCCACTACTGGGATGAACCCCAGCCCTGGACAGACCCTTTCCTCTTTCTGTTCCTCTTCTAGCGCGCCCCTAGTGGCAGACTCCAGCAGGAGAAATATGCCAGCCCTACAGGATGCGTGGGAAGCTGAGAGCAGCTTCATGATAGGCGTGGGTCACTGGGGATCTTTGGACACTTCCCAGTTCTGTTTCACCTTCCCCACCTTTGACAGCCCTTCCTCACCGCTATGGTTCAGGGTTACAAAGGTGTCCTCATTTCAGTGGAAATGGATTTTTCTTCTGTTTTTCGTTCTTTTAATATTCTCATTGGTACCTTTTTTTTTTTTTCCCCGTCCTCCAGCATGATTTTTGAGGACGGGGAAGGGTAATCCTCTTTACCCCACTATTTATCTTATTTTTTTTTTAAGATTACTTATTTATTTGACAGAGAAAGAGAGAGAGAGAGAGAGAACAAGCAGGGAGAGTGAGAAGCAGGCTCTCCGCTGAGCAGAGAATCCGATGCGGTACTCGATCCCAGGACCCTGAGATCATGACATGACCCAAAGACAGATGCTTAACAGGCTGAGCCACCCAGGCACCCTTTGCCCCACCATTTAAGAACTTGAAGTCATAAATGTGCTATTGGCTCTTTAAGTTCCTTTAACAAATCTTGATCTCTCCTAGCTTTGTGGATAGCATTTTATTATGATTTATTTTTTCTTTCATCACTGAGAACATAGTTGTCTTTTCTCACCCTGATAAGATGCATAATTGTTACTTAAACTTTCTTCTGCTTTCTACAGTCATTTTCAGAAATAGGTTTTCCTTCTGTATTTTGAGAATTATGCTCTGTATCCCCTAATGAGCAATAAAAAAGTATGTACAGACACACACACACACACACACACACACACGGACACACACGTGCTTACATACACACTGGACTAGAATGAGAAAGAGTCCATCTAAGACTTGGTTCCTAGCAGTTAACAGGATGTGTAGATTTCCCTAGGCCCCAGGCATCGGTCATTTTTATTTTGCTAGAATCTCATTCTCATTTATATTCCGGAGTTCAGATTGAATTCGCTGCATGGCCCAGTTCTGAGTGTTTGACAGCTATCTGTAAATGTCACTGCGTGGCGTTGCAATGGTGGAAGGATGGGGACCAGTGAATTGTGTGGCCTTTCTGCTAGCTTCCCCTAGGGATGCCAGCGGTGTTGATTGAACGCCCTTTCCAATACATGTAGGAATCCGTCAGGAGGATACCTGTATGAGATCCAAGATAAATAGAATTGAGCCTGGGTCTACGTACCAGCACTAGCACCAGGGCCTTGTTGAGATCACTTACTGAGTGATGAACAACCCCTGTTGGTGAATTGGAGAATGAGAGGCACACATCTAACCAGGTGAAGGCTTCTGTGAGCTACCCCCACTCAGCACCTTTTCTGGGGACCCATCCTGACTTAATGACCAGGATTTGGAAACCTGTGCCTGGCCTTGACGAGACCTCATCTTGGCTCTTACTGCCTGTGCTCATTACCCATCCTGCAATCTTCTTTGTTAGTTTTGTTGGAAATTTTTATTTTGAGGGGTGCCTGGGTGGCTCAGTCGGTTACGTGTCTGACTCTTGATTTCGGCTCAGGTCGTGATTTCAGGTTTGTGAAATCGAGCCCTGAGTTTGGCTCCATGTTGGGGATTGGAGTCTGCTTGGGATTCTCTCTCTGCCTCTCACTCGCTCGCTCTCTGCCTCTCAATCGCTCACTCTCTGCTTCCCCCTCTCTAAAACCAACAACAATAATGACAAAAAAACCCACAAAAACTTAAAATTTTTACTTTGAAATCACTATAGAGTGGCCAAAATTTAAGATATAATTAAGTGTTAAAGAGTCAAAATAGCTCCAGATTAAAGAGTTGCAGAAAACCTTCTTGCAGGTTTCAGGTACCCTTCACCTAGTTCCTCTCAATGGTAACATCTTACACAACTATAGAAGAATGTCACACCAGGAAATTGACAATCCACAGAGCTTCCCAGATTTTACGAGTTCTACATGCATTTTAAGGAACGGGGATCTTGGAGGGAGAGAGACAGAGGGGTAGGGGAGTGTGTAACGTCCAAGTGTATGTTCTGTGTAAATTCAGGTACTCACAACGACAGTCAAGACGCACAAGTGTTCCATAACCACAAAGGCTCTCTCCTGCTTTCTACTCACAACTACCACCCCTTTAACCTCTGGCAATGGTCAATCTAGTTTGTCTCTATAGTTACATTATTTAAAAAATGTTATATAAACGGAATGAGGTGAAGATTTTGAGTGTTTTGTGTGTGTGTGTGTGTGTGTGTGTGTGTGTGTGTGTCAGCATGAATCCCTGGAGATTTATGCAAGTTGTTGTGTGGGTCAAAAGTTTGCTTCTTGTTATCGCTGAATAGTATACCATGGCCTGGACATACCACAGGTAGTTTACCATTTGCTTATTGACCATCATCTGGTTTGATTCCAGTTTTAAGGTACTGTGAACAAAACAGCTATGAACATTTATGTGCAGGTTTTTGTGTGTTCGTCAATTTTGATCTTTCTGGGATAAATGTCAGGAATGTCATTACTGGTTGTACAATAGTTACAGGGTGAGTTTTACTAAAAACCACCAAACTGTTTTCTCGAGCAGTGGTACCATTTTACATTACCACCAACAAGGCCTGAGTGATCCAGCTTCTCTACATCTTCACCAGCATTTGGTGTCAATATTATGTTTTTTTTTAAGATTTTATTTATTTATTTGACAGAGAGAGAGAGAGATCACAAGTAGGCAGAGCAACATTATGTTTTTTATTGTTGCTTTAAACAACTAATGGTGTGTAATGCTATTTTGTGGTGATTTTAATCTACATTTCCCTGATGACTAATGAAATTGAACAGTTTTCTCTGTGCTTATTTGCCATCTGTGTATCCTCTTCAGTAAAATGTTCATGTAGTTTGCCTACTTTCTAACAAGAATTTTTTTTTATGATGAGCTCTGGGACTTCTTTACACAGTTTAGATATAAGTCTTTTGTTGGATATGTGGTTTTCAAATATTTTCTCTTGTTATGTAGTTTGTCTTTTCATATTCTTTTTTTTTTTAAAGATTTATTTACTTGAAAGAGAGAAAGAAAGAGAGAGAACACAAGTGGGGTGGATGGACAGAGGAAGAAGGGGACAAGCAGACTCCCCTGACCTGGGACCCCTGACACAGAGCTTGATCCCACGACCCTGAGATCATGACCTGAGCTGAAATCAAGATTTGGAACCTTTAACTGGCACACCCAGGTGCCCCTGTCTTTTCATACTCTTAATGGGACCTTTCACAGAGCAAATGTTTTTAATTCTGTTGAGTTCTAATCTGTTACATTTTCCTTTTATAGGTCACACCACAAACTTTGGTGTCCAGTGTAAGAACTTGAAGACTTTGCCCTATGTTATTTTTTTTCCCCCAAAGTTTTATATTTTACATTCAGGTCCATTCATATCTTTTTTTTTTTTTTATAAAGAACTGAATTTGCTGCTAAGTGAAGACTAGCGTATCTTGTAAGTTATATTACTAATACTAGCCCATGACTATTACCACTAGTAGAACACAGGGGGCATCCACACTACCTTCTCCTTCCTCTTCCTGCCTAGTTCTCCAACATACAGGACTGATGTGACATATGGATACATGTAGCCCCCAGGAATGCTTTTTAAAATTTTTTTTATTCATTTTAAGTAAGCTCTACACCCACCGTGGGGCTGGAACTCATGATCCCATGATAAAAAGTCCCATGCTCCTTCACCCAAGATGGCCAGGTGCACCACTCCTAGGAACATTTTAGAAGCTATTAAGCTTAGAACTAATTTGCTATCTCTGAGCCAAGTGATTTTCTGATTCTTTTCAAACTGTCTTTTTACGACGCCGAAAGGAAAGGTGAGTCAAAGTGGTTAGCACACCAGTTGCCTTCTGAATGTAGTATCACAGCAGTTCTTGGTTATCACCTACGCAAATTCTGGCCCTCTATGGGGAGCTTCTAGCTTCAAGGTAAGGATTAGATCCTCGTACACGTACCACTCTATCTGTAATAATCGAGACTTTAAATTTGACTTAGCTGCAAACTTCTCCCCTACCCAGCTGTGTCTTCTGGAGGAGGCCCAAGGAAACGGAGTGTGGCCCCCTCTCCCTTCCCCTGGCTCTGCTCCCCATTTTCCCATCAAAGCAGAGGGAGGAGGGAGCAGAAGAGTGGTAAGTGAGGAGAAGCATCGGACTGCGACTTTCCTAGGACAGTATGCTGCCCTCTGATCCTGGAAGTTATCAAGTTTAGTCTTAATTTTGGGGGCATTTCTGTTAATTCTTTGGAGATTCTTGTCACTGGGGCCTTTTAAGCTATAGTTCTTTCAACCCAGGGGAATGCTTTTCTTGCAACTTAATTTGTATAATAGATTAGAGTTAATTTCTTTGTTGACCAGCATACCTTATCTAGAGAAACCTTTTGATTGTCACAATGAAGCTTGTCTTTTTAAGACAGATAAAGTAGTTGTTGATATAATCACCCTTGGCAGATTAAGGTCTGTTAGAAACAACCTCCCTTCAGTAGAAAGGACTAAGGAAAGGGAATCCCGGTTGAGAGGGCTGTGATAGCCTGTAGGGCTTGTAATAGCTACCGACCGCTGTGTAACAAACCACCCCAAACTTGAGCAATTTGGGCTGAGCTCACTGGGGTGCCTCTCTGGTCTGTTCCCAGCTTGACTTTTCTTGGCAAAACACCCTCCTGTGTTCAGAGCCTCAGCTGGAAGTCTGGGACAGCTGCGAGGCCAGCTCCAGATGCTGTTTCATTGTCCAGCAGGCCAGGTTGGGCTTATCCACATGGTGGCCAAAGGGTTCCCAGCAGGGCGTCTGGGTGGCTCAGTCGTTGAGCATCTGCCTTTGGCTCAGGTCATGATCCTGCGGTCCTGGGATTGAGTCCCACATTGGGCTCCCTGCTCAGCGGGGAGCCTGCTTCTCCCTCTCCCACTCCCCCTGCTTGTGTTCCCCTTCTGGCTGTCTCTTTCAGTCAAATAAATAAATAAAATCTTAAAAAAAAAAAAAAAAAAGGAAGGCATTCCCTACAGCAACAGAAGCAGCAGCAAGACCTCTTGACGCCTGGGCTTGGAACGCACACAACCTCACTTCCCTATATTCTGTTGTTCAGAGCCGGTCCCAGACAGCCTGAATTGAAGAGCTGGAGAGACGCACTTCAGGTCTCAATGAGCGCAGTTGCAAATTATGACTATGTTCAGTAATGCTTTAACCTAAATGCCTTCTTCTCATCTTCCCCAAGAGACTAAGCCAAGAGACAGAAAATAGGGAACCAGGAAGAGCCAAGCCAGACTATAAGACAGGTTGTTAAATCACTTCTCTGCCCACTTACAATCCTCCTGAGTAAGAGTGCCCAGATCACGAAGGCAGTGCTGCTTTGGACCAAGGGAGTGAGAATAGAAAGATGAGAGATTAATGCAATTTATGTCTTCTTTTTTTGGTGCACAGTATCAAATAAATACGCCCTTTGATTCCTTTTATAAGTACCGCATTCTAGGACTGTTTAATTTGGGCCCAGGAGAACTGAAATAGGCTTTCTGTAAATAGCCCAAGCTGTGACCAAGGCCATTTTGTAATGAAATTCAAGTTCAACCACTGATACCATATGCAGATGCTATATACTATTTTCCATTTGTCTAACACTGAGTGCGGGGAGAGGAGGCATTTGCTGCACAATTACCATCTCCCATCCATGTGTTTTTGAAATTCTTTGGTCGCCACGAATTTATTGTGCTTGAGTTTAAGAAGACATTTGCTTTTTCCTTGCATCCATGGCAAATAAGTTTTTGAAAAGACAAGTTGCAAATGTACTGAAATGGTCTTAATCTTATCTTCCTGTGTACGAGTGAAGGTTCAAGGCAAAACATAAGTATGACAACATTTTGGCCTATTAGCCTAACTATTTACGGCTGTTGATTTTGAACTGCTTTCAAGGCTTCAATAACATAAATGTATCAGCTGGAAATGAAAGATTTCCACCCATTTCCATCCGCTGACTCAGATGGAAAAGCCCGTATATTTTTACAACTTAAAAAATCAGTTATTTTCCCAGGCAAATGCACAAGTGGAATGTTCAAGACACTTTCCAACATTACACCTGCATTCTGGAGACAGAATAAGCTTCTTTGTGTCTCAGGAAGGGGAAAAAACACCGACCACTGAATACCTCATGGCTTTGCACAATGACACTATTTAATATGATATGTATTTAAATTATAGATGCGAACCAGGATTTAGTCCCTTAGCCGGTATGTAATGACTGACATTATTGCTGAAGCGGCAATATGATGTGGTGTAATAATGATGGTGGAAACTTGACCCATTCTGTCTAGATTTTTGGTACACTGCTGAATATTATCTATGTTTGTTTCTCTGGGTAAACGACAGAATCATGCAAAGCATTAAAAAAATATATATATATAGCAAAGGTATACTTTGCTCCTTTGGCTCTGACATGGTCACACTTTAGAGTAATCTTAGCATGAAACTGTTCAAATACCTACCATCTTACCAGCTGAGTTCATAAAGTATGTGAACATCTCCTCTTGTGAACCACTGTGTCCGGGGCCTCCTTTGAGCTGTCTTGTATTTTCCAGAAAGAATAGAATGCATTCGGCACTACAGACTGCTGAATTCCCCCTGTCCATTTGCCTTTAAGTAGTATTTTATTCTTTAAATGTGCAATTCTCATTTTTCCCAGGAGAATTTTTGTGTCACAAATAGAAAGTTACTTATTTCTGTTTTTGTTTGTTTGTTTGTTTTTTAGGTGAGATACCAGGGTGTGAGGGAAAAAACAAGGGCTTTGCTGTCAGACACTAACAATTTGGTCCAGAATGCACCACGGCCACTTTCTAGCTCCTTGAACTTCAGCCTCACATCTGTGTCACTGGGACGATAGCCCCAACAATGCAAGTGGTTGGTGATAATTAGCACTAAGAATGTAAATTCCTTAGCACATAGTGTGTCAGTGTGTCATAAATAGTGGGTATAATTATAATTGTACTTCGCCCAGAATATGCCTGTATGTATGTGTATAGTTCATCTTTTAGTTGTGTACTCTAGAATTTTCTTTTTCTATGTAAAACATTTTATTTGTACATTGAACTAGTGCTTACATTCTGTTAGGCTCATTAGTACTGCTGATAACCACTTAGCCAGAAGCACTGTATGGCAGTTCGACACCTAAGTGGGTTCTATGGGGACAGAGCATGGTGAACTGCATTGTCTGCTCAGTATATGGTGTTCGGGGATTGAGGGGGTTGAGGGCAGGACGCTTGTACTTTTGTTTTTGAAATTATAAACTCTAGTCAGTGACATTTATCCTGATGAGCCCATAGAACAGTGTATGATAAAATGACCACTTTTTAAAATGTTACTATTTGATCTTTTATTTTTAAAAATTAAAAAAAATAATTTATTCATTTCAGAGAGAAAAGAAAAACAACTAGTGGGGGGAAGGAGCAGAGGGAGCGGAACAAGCAGACTCCACACTGAGCTCAGACCCCACATGGAGCTCGATCCCACAACCCTGAGGTCACCACGTGATGAAACCAAGAGTTGGATGCTTAACCGACTAAGCCACACAGGCGTCCCTAAAATGTTATTATTTTAAATGTTATCTTGCATTATTTTAAAATGCTTTTAATTATTTAAAAATGATACTCTGACTATTATAACTTTAGAAACCTCCTGTCAGTGGAATTATGCAGTATTTGTCTTTTTGTAACAGGCTTATTTTACTTAGCATAGTGCCCTCAAGGTTTGTCTGCATTGTTGCATATGGCAAGATTTCCTTCTTTTTAAAGGCTAAATAGTATTCTACTGCTTGTTTATACAACATTGGCTTTATCCATTCACCCATTGATGGACATTTGGGTTTTTTCCACATCTTGGCTTGCTGCAATGGACATAGGAGGGCTCCTTTTTAGAGATCCTGATTTTGATTAGGGGGAATATAAACCCAAAAGTGGGATTACCAGAGCCTATGGAAGTTCTATTTTTTGGGGGAATCCTCCATACTGTTTTCCACAGAGGCTGCACTCTTTTACATTCCCGCCTACAGTGTATGAGGATTCCAATTTCTCCATATCCTCGTCAATATTCGTTATCTTTTGTTTTTTGATAATAGCCAAACTCCCAGCAACAGATTAAAAGGATGGTTGCCGTGGCTGAGGGGAAGACGGAATGGGGGGTTGTTGTATAAGGGGTGTCATGTTTCAGTGATGCAAGATGAACAAGTTTGAGAGCTCTACTCTACAACATTGTACAACAAAACTGTACTGTGCACTTGGAAATTTAAGAGGACCGATTTTGGGTTAAGTGGTCTTACCACAGTAAAAAAGTCATTGCCACATACATTTATTTTAAATTACCTTGACTGTTGGTACATTTGTGAAAAACCCATAAAAGGTACGACACCAAGAGCAAACCCCCAACTAGGGATTTGGGGTATAATGTGTCAGTTTGGTGACTTAATTGTAACAAATGTACCACATGGCGTGGGATGTTAATAGTGAGTTGTGTGGGGGCAGGGAAGTGTGGAAACTCTCTGTACTTCCTGCTCAATCTCTTTGTGAACCAAAAACTGCTCTAAAAAATAAAGTCTAGGGGCTCCTGGGTGGCTCAGTGGGTTAAAGCCTCTGCCTTCGGCTCTGGTCATGATCTCAGGGTCCTGAGATCGAGTCCCGCATCGGGCTCTCTGCTCAGCAGAGAGCCTGCTTCCCTCTCTCTCTCTGCCTCCCTCTCTGCCTACTTGTGATCTCTGTCTGTCAAATAAATAAATAAAATCTTTAAAAAAATTAAAAAATAAAGTCTATATTTAAAAAATGTTATTAGCACGTTAGCTCCTTGGTTCCACCCATGTCGAAATATACCGAAATCTACGGGAAACTCTCACAGAGACCTCATGTAGGCAGTGTGACACATACCATCCCCTGCCTTGGTCCCACTTCCCTATGAGCCACTGTGCCATTTTTCTGCTCTCTTTCACTGGATCATTTGCCGAAGGCTCTCCTCCCATCCCGTCTTAAACTCATTCTACTGGCAAGGCCCATGCTGATTTCCAGTTCGCTAAATGCATTACTGATTCTCAGTGGTGACATGTTACGGCACCTGGCACAGCTGGTTGGCCCATCCTTGAAACAGCCTTCATTTGGCTCCCAGCTTACCTCAAGCTCCTGGTTTGCCTCCTCCTCTTGCCCATTCTTCCTCATTTCTCTGCTTCTGGAGTGCTCAGAGCATAGCCCTGAGACCTGCATGCCTTTCCAGCTTCACTCACCTCCCTTGATAATCTCATGCACTTTTATGGCTTCAAATTTCAAATTTGAATATTCAGGTCAGAACACCGCTGGCAATTCCCACTGCCTTGCGTGGCCCCTCACTTGGGGTCCGGTAGGTATCTCTAATTTACCATTCCCCAGAGTGGGATGACCTTAGCCCCTCCCCCAGCCCTGCTGCTCAGTCACTCTTCCTAGACACCTGCAGGCACTCCTGACTTCCTGTCTCACAGCTGACATTCAGTCCATCTGGAAATCATGTTGCCTCTACCTTAAAAAGTAGTGTTGACTCATGTCTCCCACCTCCACTGTCCACAAATTGGCTGAAACTACGCATCTAGATTGTTGCATGAGCCTCCTGAATGACATTCTTACTTCTACTTCTGTTGTCTTGAAATGTCAGTGGGACCCTGTCATTCCCCACTCAAAACCTTCCAATGACTCCCATTCCATTCAGAGTAAAAGGGAAATCTTTACAATGTCTACAACTGTCCCACGGGATCTGTCTGCCCCACTCCCTACCCCCACCAGCCTGTACTTTCCTTTCTAATTCACCTCCCCCACTGGGGTCCCCTTGCTCACCTGCTCTAGCCATGTCCACTCTTTTTTAAAGTTTTTTTTTTTTTTTTTTTTTTTAATTTGAGAGAGAGAGAAAGCATGAGAGGAGAGAGGTCAGTGGGAGAAGCAGGCTCCCTGCTGAGCAGAGAACCGCCCCCGCCCCCCACAATGTGGGACTCAATCCCCAGACTCCAGGATCATGACCTGAGCCAAAGGCAGACGCTTAACCAACTGAGCCACCGATCGCCCCACGCCCACTTTTTTTTTTTTTTTTTTTGCCGTTTTTCAAATATGCTGAACATGCTTCCATGGAGGGCCCTGTCCCTTGCTCCTCCCCGATCCTGGGTCCCTCACACCCCAGATACTCACGCCTTGCCACAGTTACTTCTATGACACTCCCAAGAGTATTTTCAAATGTCCCCCTCTCAATGACTCGTCCTTGCCCACATTATTTAAATTGCAGCCCTGAGCCTTTATCCTCATTTTCCTCTTCATTTTTCTTCAAAACACTCATCTTCATCTTTTTTTTTTTTTTTTGAGAGAGAGAGAGACTCTCAAGCAGGCTCCACGCCCCGGGCTGAGCCTGACACCGGGTTCTGTCTCACAACCCTGAGATCATGACCTGAGCTGAAATCAAGTGTTGGACGTTTAACCCATTGAGCCACCCAGGCACCCCCATCATCTTCTTCTTATATATTTATTTGCTTGATTTATTGCCCATCTCCCCATCTAGAATGTAGGGCACTGATGAGTGTACTGATTTTTTTCTCCCTACTGCCATAGCCTTAGCCGCTAGCAAGCGTAGTAGACATTGCTCTAATACATGAATGAATGGATTAGTGAATGAAATCCTGTTTCCTTTGACTGAACTGATAGCCCCTCCTCATGCAAATGAGAGATAAATGCCTAACTATGCTCTTGAAAACGTTTCCAAGGCTAGGAAAATTTAAGTCAAAATCTTTAGAAAGATTGTTGCCGTAAATACAACTGACATATTACACTACAGCTCAAAATGTGAAGTAAACATCATTTTCATCAGAAAGAAAGGTAGTTACTTGCACTAAACTCTGCTCATCTAGGTGCTGAAGGGTAATTAAAGAGGCACAGGCAGGAAGTCTATAGGTCCTGAAAGGCAGGATAAGTCTTATTTTTGAGTTTATGGCTTGATTAGATCAATTTGTCTTCCTTCCACTTTTATTACTCAGTGAATGAAAAACGAGCGAAAACATTTCTTACAATTCCGTACTTTTAGGAAGTTTTTAAATCTAGTAAGAAATGTGTCTTAATTTTTCAAAGCTCTCCCTAAGCGTAGAATTCTTCATTTTATGTTAGCTTCAGTTCAGAAGGGAATTTCAATGATGCGATTAGTGTGGAAGGTAAGGTGCACTGGTGGAAAGGAATTTTTGTTTGTTTGGTTTGGGTTGATCCCCTTCTGCCTTGGTCCTTAATTTTCTCTGGAATTTCAAGGAACTCCCATCACTCTTCAGTTTTCAGGATGCAAAATATGAAGAAGAAAAATTACAGCTCTTTTGTAAGAATGCTGCCGTGTTTTACAAACCGATGTTAAGAAAGGTAAAAATATTTTAAAATCTGAGAAAGAAATTTACAATGTAATGTCAAGTGTACTCAACACATATTCTAAGAATGGAAACAGTGATCAAAGGCTTCTGCTGGAAACGCCTCTGCAAGGTGATACCCTTGTCCACACGGATCCACAGATCCCCTCTATGGCTTCATGGAAGTGGTCTGGGCTGACCCCAAAGGGCCAGCTTTACTGAATGATGAAACATCATAAGAGCCCAACTTCCAGGTCTCCGTATTTTGGCCTATTTTAGAAATGGGTAGAAAATGAGGGGCACCTGGGTGGCTCAGTGGGTTAAGCCTCTGCCTTCGGCTCAGGTCATGATCTCAGGGTCCTGGGATCGAGCCCCAAATAGGGTCCTCTGCTCGGTGGGGAACCTGCTTCCTCCTCTCTCTCTCTCTACCTGCCTCTCTGCCTACTTGTGATCTCTGTCAAATAAATAAATAAAATATTAAAAAAAAAGAAGAAAATGAAATCGTCAGTAAAGGAAGCACACCAACAAAAGTATTTTTAAATGACTCTTCAGGGGTGCCTGGGTGGCTCAGTCCGTTAAGCATCTGACTCCTGATTTCGGCTCCAGTCATGATCTCAGGGTCCTGAGATGGAACCCAGATTCTGTGCTCAGCGGGGAGTCCATTTGGGTTTCTGTCTCTCTCTCCCTCTGCCCCTCTCCTCACTTGTTTGCACACTTTCAAATGAATAAATAAAATCTTTTTAAAAAAATAACTTTTTAAAACTGAGTAAATTATCTAAACTAACTTGAAGTTTTGGAATAATGAAGACAGGCTTTATATTCGAGCCTGGGGCTGGTTCTTTTATATCCCCATTTGTTTTTTTCTCTCATTTCCTTTTGCTTACTCTCCTTTTCTCTCTCTCATTTACTGAGTAATAAGAAATAAACTGATGTCGATAAAATTTGCCTCTTATCTCATCTGCTTGATCAGTATGTGTTCTCCCCCGCTCTGTGAGTCTTGTGGGTTTTGAGCTGTAAAAAGCCCTTCCTCATCAGTCTGTTCTGAAATGCTTCATTCTCCTGTGCTTAGGCCAAGATGTGGATATTATTTAAGTTTATATAGACTGAGAAGTAGCTATTATCTCAATCTGGTAGTATTACAGTTGATTACTTCCTGAAGTACCTCTTTAGATCAAGAAT
Organism: Lontra canadensis; assembly: GCF_010015895.1. Classification (NCBI taxonomy): domain Eukaryota; kingdom Metazoa; phylum Chordata; class Mammalia; order Carnivora; family Mustelidae; genus Lontra; species Lontra canadensis. Next base: position 106,241 of record NW_022631283.1, on the reverse strand, counting down.
CCTCCTAATAAAAAATCTCTAAAAAAATGCTTTTAAATTGCACAATGTGGAATTAACCAGCCTCCACGCACCACTCAGGCCTCTCCTGGGCTCAAATGTGAAAGGCCCCCTTTCTCCTCCTGGAATGCCACGGAATTGGGGATTGTAGGTGCAGTAGTAGTACGTTTGCTTAAAGATGACAAGTCCTGGGTTCAGCCTATAACCAATGACCTGGGAAAGACCACTGGTTTTCTCTCTGCTCCTCTTTCCGACACAGAGCTCAGAATAGAGTAAAGAAAGCAAAAAGCCTTGGGGAAAAAAAAAGGCACTTATGGAAGCTCCAACTATGATTATCCCATTCGGATCAGATTTCTCTGTTTTTAAGTATATCAGCTTAAAAAAGAAAGCCAAACTGCTTACATTTGGTAGCAGTGAAAACTCCCTGGCTTTTTTTAAGTCGCTGCACCAAATGTTTCTATTTTATAGTGGCTTCGTGATGGCGTATCCTTCTTCTGTTTTTAGGTATGACGGATGCCGGTGCCATCTCCCTGGTGCTTGGGATCGGGAAGCAGAGCCATCAGCTCTCTCCGGGAGGGACTTGCTCATGTCCTTGCGAGGCCAGGATGGCATTCCATTTGCAACCTGCTCGGGGTCAGCAGGGGAGAGCCTGATTCTCGCTGAAGCAATGATCACTCGTTTAGTGTCAGGTGATACTGAAGTGTTAATTCTGCCTTGACTACTAATTTATAAAACCCTCCCCTCATGACCTTAACCTCTTCTTTCTGGAGGTGAAGTCATCCTGCCACCCACCTTCAGAACCAGAGACGTTGCTGTCATCGTTAAAGTACTAGAGTCTCTCTTGGGTATTTTTGGACTTTTTTTTATGTGTATTCATGGAACTGTAAATCTCCTTATCCGGGATCAAATATTCTCCACAACATCGATATTAACTAGAATATTTGGAAATAAGAAGTAAAATATTCCTGACATAAAGCCTGGGGCCCTTAATTTTTAAATATTTTGGTATGTTTTAGGGAATTCTCACTGTGTAATCAATTCCTTGCTAAAAAAAATCAGAATTTTCATTTTTACCAAGTCCTCAGGAGAGGGAAGCTTCTCTCCTTATCCCATCATTCACTGGAACACGGTGGACGGGATCAGGCAGTGGTCAGGTCTGTGGGGTTCATCAGCATCGTGCCTGGCACCTTGAATGAGTGAACCAGGATCCACCTTCAAATGGCTAAGCTTTTGTCAGTTCAGAGACAAAAATCCCTTTCCTCTGACCAGCGTCTAGCTGACTGGGTTTAGACGCCATCCATTAGAGCACACGTGTAATGGGAAGTAAAATTTTTGCGTGAGTTAAAGAGGTTGTCCTGGGTATTAAAAAAGGGAAAGATCTTAAAAAAAAAAAAAAAAGGTACAAACAATACCCCATTACGCCTTTACTTATAGAAACAGTGTTAGAGGAGCCTGGTCTAGAGGACAAATTCTCAATGTGGGGGCTTTTCCAGAGGTGGTAATGGGGAGAGGCCAGAAGAGTAAGAGTAAATAGTAAGAGTAAACTTGGAAGATAACCATCATTTTTTTTTTAAAAGATGTTACCTATTTATTTTGGGGAGAGAGAGAGCGTGCCAGAGTGCAGGAGCAGAGGGGGAGGGGCAAAAGGAGAAGCAGACTCCCTGCTGAGCAAGGAGCCTGCCCACCCCGGGGACCAGTGGGATCATGACCTGAGCTGAAGGCAGACGCTCAACCGCTCAACCTCAACCGACTGAGCCACACAAGCTCCCCTCCTTTAGCAATTTTTTAATGTGGATAAGCAAGTTGGATGCTTCGTGTGGGGTCCGCTTAAGTGCAAAGTGTACCTGAGGCAGAGAATACATTAGTATGACTTTGGATGTTAGCAGCTGGCAGCCAGGGAGGGGAGGGAAGGCGTAGGGAAGGCCCAGAGGGCAAGTGGTTTGAAAAGATACCAACAGCATGGGAACAAAAGGATAAACTTGGCCGTCTCCACAGCAGTGGATGGCAAAACTTTTGAGGGCTGCTAAGTCAAGCTGTATTGTCATTACACCAATAATTTGTTCAGTAGGTATTTATCGAGCACCTGTTGCATGTCGGGCCCTTGGGTTAGGCTCCAGGAATACAATAATTAATTTAAAAAAGAAAAAGAGGGGTGGGGAGCCTGGGTGGCTCAGTGGCTTACGCCTCTGCCTTCGGCTCAGGTCATGATCTCAGGGTCCTGGGATCGAGTGTCCTGTAGGGCTCTCTGCTCAGTGGGGGGCCTGTTTCCCCCTCTCTCTCTCTGCCTGCCTCTCTGCCTACTTGTGATCTCTCTCTGTGTCAAACAAATAAATAAAATCTTTAATAAAAAAAAAAAAGAGGGGGCGCCTGGGTGGTTCAGTCAGTGGAGCAGCTAGCTGCCTTCGGCTCAGGTCATGATCCCAGGGTCCTAGGATTGAGGCCCTCATCGGGCTCCCTGAGAGAGGAGCCTGCTTTTCCCTCTCCATCTGCTGCTCCCCATGCTTGTCCTCTCTCTCACTCAAATACAGAAATAGAATCTAAAAAATAAGAAAGAAAAAGACAAGGTCTTTACCTTCTGGGACTTGCCATCTAATGGGAAACAGGCTAGTCACTAGATAAACGCCTTTGGATTACGAGTTATAATTACAATCTGGAAGAAAAGGAACAATGTGGGAGATCTTCCCTAAATTGGGTAAAAGGTAGAACGAGGGAAGCTTTTCTGAGGAAGTGACTTCTGAACTCAGGGATGAAGAAAGTGCAAGAGTCACATGCACAAAACATGGAAGAAAGAACATTTTGGAAAGCAGGAAATCCGGGGGGAGCAACCGACACACAACCAAAGCTGACTGAGCTGGGAAGAGAACTACAGCAAACAAAGTCATCAGGTTTAGCAGTGATGAGATCATGCAGGGCCTTGGAAGTTCTACTAAAAAAAAAATTTATTTCAATCTCAAAGACATGGAAACTTCTGAAAGCTTTTAAATGAGAGAAGGGCACGATCCAGCCAGAGCTTTCGAAAGCTCGCTCTGGCTGAGTTATGGAGAATAACTGGAAGGGGGCGAGGACGGGATGATGACGCAATAGGCAAGACTCATGATACACGGACTGGGTCGTGACAGTGGACACAGACAGATGGCTCGCGTGTGTTCCCTCATGACCGACCAGAAACACATGAGATGAGCCGTCCACACTTTTCGCACGCCCCGCAGCTCTCCCGTGATCTGAGGAGGTGGGTAGACACCCATCTTGGACATGCTGAGCGGAGGAGAGTCCGCAAGCTCGGGTCCAGGCATCTGGCTGGTGAGTGAGTCAATACGGTTGACTTCTTTCTTGACGAGCCATTGTGCATGGGCAACCTTGCCCTCGTGCCCACGTTCCTTTTAGAACACATGCTCCCAGAGAATGGCTGTGGTTGGTGGATCCATTTCAACTAGGAGCTGTTTGAGCTGCTCTGCTGGTCTACACCTTTGCCGTCAACAGCTTTTTGGAAGCTACCCACCTTTGATCACTGCTTGCCAGGCTGGCCTGTGTGTGTGTGTGTGTGTGTGTGTGTTTCCTACGTCGTGGCCCCACCCTGTTCCCATCGAGCTCCCTTACCGTATTGACCCAGGGAGGGCCAAAAGATTCCCCAGTAAGAATCTGGAATTGAAGCAGGGAAACACGAGAGCAAGGCTGTGAAAATACCCTGCTAATGGTAGGAGAAATGTAAATGAAAACCACTTACCAAAAGATGCCTTTTATAGCATCTACATTATTATACTAACAGAAGTAAATTGTATTTTGATTGTGGCCGGTTGAAAACCACATCCTACATGTATGAGGTATATAATCAGCTTAATCAGTTGCTGATCCCAGGACAATTTCATCCCAGTGTATTGGGAGAGTGCAAATAACATAGAGTTTATTCCATTCTTCTTAGTAATTTAAATGTCACTTTGTTAAATGAACTTGAAGACAGATTTGCATTACTTCAATGCAGGGTTTCCAATAATAATGTAACACTTTTTTTCCCCCTTCCAGTACCAAGGCAATCGCTTAATGTAAAAAGCAAGTGGTTAAATTCAAAACATTTTCCCGAATGCGTGTCTTTTAGGGTTGTGATTTCGGGGAGATGGGGGATTAGGGTCCTGGGGTCAACTGTATTTTCAAAGTCTCACTAAATGTACCAAGTGTTAAGCTATTGTGTCTCGGCCCACTTCTGCAAACCCACTTGCGTAATATTTTAGGATACTGGGGCTGGAACTCACACTCTATTGCTCCATCCGCAGCTGCCGGGATAGACTTTGCCAACAGGGGGCGCTCGAAGAGGGGGGAGCTTTGGAGGTATAGAGGGTTCCTGGTTCTTTGGCCTTTGCCTGCAGATCTACCAACCGTGGCGCCTCGCCCAGGCTCACCTCTCTGCTCACACTAATGTTCGTTCACATAGTAACAGCTGAATCACCTCTGGCGGGGCTCATGCCCCCAGGACCAGCTTCACCTCCCCGCCCGTGGACAGTGCCAGCACCTTCTCAGACCACCAGGTCCCAGCTCTGCACAGCCTCTTCTTGGAGCCTCTAGGTTTAAATCATCTCAACCCCCAGCCCTGGGGGGAGGGGACTACAACCTGCAGTGGCTACCGCTATCTTATCTTAGTGTTTCCTTTTTGCCTTTGCCACTCTCGATATCCAGCTAACGCTTCTTTCTGTTAAATGATCTCTGTTAACGTCAGATGGTCTCAGAGGTAGTCTTCTCTCCTGGCTGGACGTTGAAGGACACATAAGTTCTCATAACCCACTGACTGCTTTCTGTGGGGCTTTGACAGGTCAGCCTTCTTCTGAATCCCGAGACTACATGGATCAGGACTTGTGTCGCCGAGACGTGACCTGCACGGATCTGTGATGATGGAGACTGCGCAGCCTGGTGCGGTCACTGCTGGCTGAGAACCTCTGTGTCCTGCCAAGCTTCAGTTTTCATCTAACAGGCTGAAAAGGTCCATGCCATAGGAACATTATAGAAATGATAGAACCAGAAGCTGTAGAAGAAACACCTGCCGATTCTTCCAGCTGGACACTCCTGAGAATTCTTAAATAGTAGAATACAGAGATTTCTTTTCCTAGAGGGAACTGATAATATAAAACAATTTTCAGCTCTGGGTTTGAGTGACTGCAGCTCAAAGCCCCAGATTACCCTCTTACTATACGTGTGGCCAGATTTACATCTAGAACTCAGGGAACTATGGTCAACAGTAAAGTACTTTTCTTCTTCGTTTATAGACATTAGACACTCTGGCAACAAAATGCTAAAGAGAAGCTTATTAAAAAAAACACACAATCCATAGCACGGAGGTGGGGTCAGAAAGCCATGGTTTCTATGTTTGTCTCCAGCCTTTTTAAGACTTAGTGATCTTTGCTGAGTTATGTTCCGGCTTCCTCATCTCCAAAAACACAATGATGATTTCTGCCTTGACTGACTGTCTGGAAATTAAATAAGATAATATCTGTAAAGCTTGGCATCCAGTGCAGGTACGGCATTGTTGGCAGCCTCTCTCCTTCCCCAAGCATCTGCTCCTCCAAGGCGAAACCGACCGGGTTGGGGTGAGGATGGCAGTACTCTCGCCGTCTTTGATAAGAGCCACAATTACCCTTTGCTTTCAGTGTTTAGCTTAGCTCCCCCACCCCCAGCCCAGGCCCCGGTAATTATGGTGTTCACACTAGCTAGCCACAAAGATAAACCAAGACATGCCTCTTAAACTTTATGCCGCTGGTTCCACATCCCACTTTGTTTCTATCCGTCATCCATTTCTTGGCTTCCTCTGGGGCTTTAGGAAGTTACATTGCAACGTGGCAGAGAGAATTCAATCATCCTGAAGCTTCTCTGTCCGGGTGGCTCTGACAGCCCAATTTATCTGGGCCGAGGCTTTCTGCTGTGGGGACCACGGGATCTCCAGCCAGGTCTGTACCTTCTCGAGGCATTTCAGAGGCCCCCCAGCCATGGTGTCTCACCCAGAAGAGAAACAGGTCATTTCCTCCTGATCTAGTCCATGGGTCCCAGAATCAGTGCTTTGTTTGTTTGTTTTGAAGATTTATTTATTTATTTGAAGGGGGGCAGGTGGCATGTGTGTGAGTGGGGGGAGGGGCAGAGGGAGAAGAAGAGAGCATCTGAAGCCAGCTCTGCCCTGAGCGCAGAGCCCAACGCAGGGCTTAATCTCACAACCCTGAGATCACGACCTAAGCTGAAACCAAGAGTCTGACACTCAACGGACTGTGCCACCCATACATTGTACCCGCCCCCGGCGGCCCAGAATCAGTGTTTTAAACAAAACTCAAATCAGATCCTTCTTCTGCTTCAAACCTTCAATGACTCCCAGTTCTCTGTAAAGTAATATCTAGGCTCCCATCTGATCTTCAGAGATGTCACTGACAGTCAGCCATATCACCCTTTTGCGGTCCCTTTGGTGCCAACTCTGGGTTGAGAGCAAGCCTTGGAAGGCTAGGTCACAGGAAGCCTTGCAGCTTCTCCCTCATTCTTTTGGAACATCCATTCTGGGGGAAGATAACTGCCCACGTCAAAAGTCCAACTACCACTGGACACCACCACCCCATGAGGAAGGCAAAGGGAGATCATGGAAAGGCAGAGAGACTACCGAGAGAGGGGGAAAGGTCAGCCGCCCTAGTGTTTGTGTCAAGCCTTCAGATGACCGCAGCCCCAGCCACTTACTGACTGCGGTGGCAGAGAAACTCCAGCTAGATCAGCAGGAGAACTTCCTGGTGGAACTGAGTCAGACGGTGGTTGGGATCCCAGGAGGTAAGGACAGAGAGGTGGGGTTCTGGCCAGCATCTCTCTCTCTTTTCCTCTCTCTTCATGAAATCTGAGGGCTACACCCCGTGTTGTCTCTATTGGGGGGCTCCTTCTCTATCAGTCCCGTAGTTCCAGAGCCCAGGTTCAAGGGCACGGAATGCAGGTACCATCTCTCCCTAAAAGAAGTTTCAGGATTCCTGGCCACGTTTACAAACAGCCACGGTCTGACCTGTGGCCGCAAGTTGTTTCTCTCTCTCTTGTGTGCAAAATACACGCCCCCTTCCCTCTTTTGCCTACACCCTGCCATTGCAAACATCACACTGTTTTAATTAGTTGTTTACATGTTTGCCTACCCTCTGAACTTCCTTCAAGACAGAGAGGGTGTCTAATTCATCTTTGGATCCCTTGTGGCTCATATGCTTATTACCCAGCATATAATATATATCCAGGAAAGGTTGAACCATCATAAATTACACTGCACACACATACAGTAAGTGGATTGTAATCAACATAAATTGAGAAAGGAGAATATCAGCTAATGGTTAGATTAAATCCTGTATTTAATTACATATTTCCCAAACAGATCTCTCTCTCTTTTCAACTCATTAGGATCATGTCGAAAATTAAAAGTAAATTTGAAAAAAATGGAGGAGTGTAAATGGAAACTGCAGAAGGCTGTTCTTCGGTCTTGCTAGGGGAACAAATAATTATATTAATATTCACTCTCCCGCTCTAACTGCTCATGTTTCATCTTTATTTTTGCCTTCCTTTCCCACTGAGCAGGGTCAGGGAAAGGGCAGGAGTCAGAAGGGTCCAACCGCCTGGTGTGACTTGACTCCATAGGCAGGCAATTCACCAGCTCCTTCAACGTCTCCCGTCAAAAGCACTTCGATCTAACGCATCCGAAGTACAAGGGAGGAAGCAGGTCTGTCCTGGCTCTGAGCCATCGTGGACAAAGGTGGAGAGAAGTAGAAGCAGGGTTGGGGGAGAGTTTGACTTACATTAAAAAAAAAAACAACAACAACAAACCAAACCAAACTCAGGAGAATGTCCACTGCCGCCCCCCGCCATCAGCACCCCATCGACACCCCGCCAGCACTGGGTCTTCTCTCACTTGGCAATAAAGGGGACTCAGGGAGAAGTTTTGAGCTCCAAATGTGATGTGTGACGTCAGTCCCCTGTCTGCAAACTGGAAGGAATGCCGTTCCTCCTTGATCAGTCAGCGTAGAACCTGGTACAGGATTGAGTTTCCAGGAGGATGCTCCTGGAAGGCATAGAGCCAGCCTGGAGAGAGAAAACCATTATTCATTCACTTATTCTCTCACAAAGGAGCATCTCTGTATAGCCTGTCCTGTGTCAGGCACTGGGCCAGGCCCTAGGAAGAAGATAGAGCACGAGACAGCTTGCCCTCTAGTGAGGGAGACACAGGATAAGTGTTAAGTTAAAAATCCTTAGGGTGCCTGGGTGGCTCAGGTGGTTAAGTGTCTGCCTTCAGCTCGGGTCATGATCTCAGGGTCCTGGGATCAAGCCCCATGTGGGGCTTTCTGCTCAGTGGGGAATCTGCTTCTCTCCCTCTGCGCTCTCTTTCTCTCTCTGTTATTTATTAAATAAATAAAACCTTTAAAAAAAATTAACAACAACAACAAAAATCCACACACTGCTTGTGTTGTGGTGAGTTCCAAGAAGGAAATCAACAAGGGGATAGTATGGAGAGGAAGCAGAGGGGGTGGTATTTTAGGCAAGGTAGTCAAGGAAAGTCCTTCTGAACAGGAAACACAAGGGGCAAGAGGGAGTCAGCCACGTACAGCTAAGGGAGAAGGAGACCCTTCAGACCCTGAAGCTGAAAGAATCCTGGAGGTTCTAGGCACTGGTGGAGATGGGCAGGGTCCAGATGCTGCAGCCCTTGTAAGGCAGGCGGGAGAGTGCAGGGTTTTATTTTAAGTGCCATGAGAAATCATTAAAGGATTTTAAACTGGGGAGTAAATAATTGTATTTTAATTACTTCAGCCTGGAGGCCGTATGGAGAATAGAATAGAATTGGAGAGGCCAGTTGTCAGACTGTTCCAACGGTCCAGACAGGACACAAAGGTGGCTTAGAGTGACAGTGGAGATGGGGAGGAAGGAGTGGATTTAAGGTGTAGTTTGACAGTTGAGCCGGCAGGACCTACTGGTAGATTGGCTGGGGTGAGGGTGACTGGGATGGAAGTGAGAGAAGCCTCTTGGATTTCTTTTGGGTGGGGTGATCTTTGAAAGCTTGTGGACATTCGGAGGGAAACGTCAAGGCCACAGTTGACTAATGAGCTGGAGTACAGAGGAGAGCTCCAGAGATACCAGCACAGAGGTTGAAATGCATGAGATCAGATGAGCCTACTGATGAGAACATACGATTGAGGAGAGAAGAAAACTCCGGCCCAAGGGCTCCGATGTTCAGAGATTACGGAAGACAAGGACTAGGGATGGGTTGGCGGAGGCGAATCTTTATGCCTTGGTTCACAGCCTTCTCTTGGTCCTTGTCCTTGTCTCCTTTCTTCGCCTGGTAAAATCCCATGCATCTTTCAAAACTCAAATAAAATGTCACCACTTCTGAGAGCCTCTTCTGACTCCCTATCCCGGTCCCCACCATAGCAGAATCAGTCGCTCCCTTTCCTGTCTTCCCATGGCTCTTTGTTCCCAGGCTCTCTGGGTCCTGAGAACGCTGTGTTCCAGGCAGTTGTTGACTTTTCCATTTCCCAAACTGAGCTGGAGCTCTTTTGGGCACATACTGTGACTTTATTTATTCTTATAAACAAGTACAGTTCCAGTACCTAGCAAACTATAAATATCTGTTGAGTGAGGGAACGAGGGGAAGAATGGTATCCACAGTACAAATGAAAATAATCCTTGAAATCACCGGTGGCTCTGGGCCACCTGAAGAGATTGCCTGATGTAGGTTAGGAAGAGGGGACTCAGACCCTTACAACCAGACCTTTGAGAACTCAGTTGCCTGCAGACCCATGTCCCAGATGTTGCTTGCAAGAGAAAGCTCGAGGATTATCTTTTGATGAATGCTCACCACGGAATCTTTGATCTCATCTAAGAGCACCAAAGTGTCTCCTAGAAGTCAGCGCAGAGGCCCTGGGGAGTCCGGTTGAAGGTGAGAGAGTCAGGGTGTGCCAACCTCCAGCAGACATCCAGATAAAAGAATGTGAAGATGCAGAAGCAGGAAGAGGTTGTCCTTTTTTGGCCTGTGGTTCCTTTCCACTGAGCTGAGCTCTGGCGTGCTGCTGGCAGCAAAGAACTCACTGTCCCAGGAAGAAGGAGAAGAGCTTTGCCCAAGAGGGGCTCAGACGGGAAGCACAAAAGGAGCAACAGATTGTGTCTCTGCTCACTCCTAAGAAATTATGTGTAGATCATTTCTTGAAATCTCTGTCAAATTAGATCAGCATTCTGTCCAAGGTTTTGTATGGAGTATATACACAGTAGGTGTTGGCTCACATTGAATTTTACATGGTCAAATTCTATTCAACACCTCCAATACTGCCTTCTGCTCGGTGATTTTTTATAATGCGAGACTTATCATCATCACCGTGATCATTCCTGACCTCCTTTCCTAGTTAGGGTGAGTGTCATTGCAATGGAAACCCCAACTCAAATTAGCTGTCAACATACATACGATATATCTCATGAGGACATTCTGCAGATGCGCTGCAGAGTTGAGATAATTGATTCAGCAAATTAATGGTGTCACCGAGGATCTAGGTGCTCACTATCTCTCCTCAGTGGGGGTAGCAAGGCTGGTAGCAAGTACCAGCAGCCACTCCAGGTGACATTCCAGATATGACACTGTTTAGGAGAAACAATGTCCTCTGGTTCCATCTGAGAAGAAAAACCTCTCCCCAGGAGCTTCTTGGGAAGCTTCTCCTCATGGCTCATCCATAAGGATGGAGGGACAAGCCCATTCTCAAGGCAGTGACCAGCACGACGTGTCTGTGCTTCCTCTAAAGCACAAAGGCTCTTGATGTCTACCACACATTTGTAGAGTGGCTTCAGTTTACCAAATGCTTCATGTGGCTACCCAATGGCATCTCCGTGAGGTAGGTAAAGTGTGTCTTATTGTTCTCATGTTATATATGAGATATTAGGTGCCCATAGAATAGTACCTTGCTTTTAAGAAATGTGTTTTCACAGGGAGACCTGGATGGCTCAGTCAGTTGAGCATCTGACTCTTGATTTCAGCTCAGGTCATGATCTCAGTGTTCTGAGTTTGAGCCCTGCGTTGGGCTCTGTGCTCAGCAGGGGATCCACATGTCCCTCTCCTTCCCCCTCCACCCCTCCTCCTGCTCGCATGCTCTTTCTCTCTCTCAAATAAACAAATAAATAAATAAAATCTTTTAAAAACATATTTTTGTAAGAAAAGGTAGAAAATAAAATATCACTATTTAAAAACCCCAAATAAAAGAACGTACTTAGCTAATAATCACTAGGGGTGACTAAGGCACTAGGTGAACAGCTAGTGACAAACCTAACAATGGGCTGGTCAGTTTCATAATGCCTGAACCTATTAATCATTCTTAATATCATGAAAAAGAGAGGCGGCTGGGTAACATCACCTCCTGATGTGATATATTAAGAGGTACACAATGTAAATCCGAGTCTCGTCAAGTGTCTTATTCTACCCACCAGTTTATGGGAAATACAGGAGGCAGAAGAATACGTTAAAGATACTATGGGAATGCAATGGAACCCCACATGTGGGAAACTTTACAAACAAACAACCTGCTGTCTTCAACAGATAAATGGTAAGAAAAAGGAAAAAGAGGAAGGGGGAACTTATAGATTAAAAGAAATTTAGGAGACTTATCAGCTAAATGCTGATAGGATCTTGTTCAATCCTAATTTAAACAAAGTTTTTTTTTAAGTTTAATGTTTTATTTTTTCCTTTTTTAATTCAAGCACAGTGAACATAGAGGTTTTTTTTTTTTTTTCCTTAAAGCTTTTTATTTATTTGAGAGAGAGAGAGTGAGCATGAGAAAGGGGGGATGGACAGAGAAAGAGGGAGAAACAGACTCCCTGCCAAGCAGGGATCCCGATGCGGGGCTCAAACCCAGGGCCCGCGGATCATGACCTGAGCCAAAGGCAGATGCTTAACCAACTGAGCCACCCAGGCGCCCCAACAATATAGTGATTCAACAATTCTAAACATTTTATAACATTACATACATCAAGTTTTAATAAAAATTATGAGACCATGTGGAAAATCTTAATGGTGGTTGAGAATTTGATGGTATAAAGGAATTTTTATTAATTCTGTTGCATATAATAATAGTAACGGGTATAGATTCTGAACTATGTATGGATGAAATTATACAATGTCTGGGATTTGTTTTCAAATAATCCAGTACAGGTTGGGGGTTGGTGAGTGAGTGGAGAACAGATGGTCTTATATAACAAGCATTGGGGCTGGGTCATGTGTAGATTGGGGGCTCATTCCATTATTTTTTTCTACTTCTGTGTATGTTTAAATATTTCCATAATAAAAAGTGAAATGTGTAAAAAGAGAAGAAAGCATTCTCCTACAAATCTGCTCCTACCCACTGTCCACAAGGCAGGTGCACTGCAGGTTTGTGCTTTTCTTAATAGCATTTGCAGATCTGAATTTATGAATTGACTGGCCTTGAAAGGGTGAAGCCCTTTGAATAGTTTCTTCTTTGTGTGACCGACTGGCTTGACATGTAGATTTCATCACTTTTACCCTTCCTTTCATGTGTAGATTTACTCATTTATGAAATAAATATTTACTGAGTCTGTCCTCTGTTCCAGTAAAATACTAATCACTGGCCATAGAGTAGTGAGCAAAACAGGCAAGGGCTGAGCCCTCTTAAAACCTATGGTCCCAAACCCAAACAATGAGTGGGTGAGGAGGGCATAGAAGGGTCCAGGGTAGTCCTGGGAAGTTCCTATTCTACTGGTCTCTCCTGAGACACGCCCGTGATTTGTCTTCCTACCGGTAGCCCAATCTCAACTCAAATACCAGATGGAAATTAACGATCAGGCCTGAGTTTGCCAAAGTCACGTAGCTATTGAGGATTAGAGAGTAGAAAATATAAAAATGTCTTTTATAATTTCTCCCAAATCAAATGTTTCCCCATTTACAATTCCTTACCAGAGACTGCACGTTAAATCCTGTAACATAAGAGAAGTTGTGGGGCTCCTGGGTGGCTCAGTCATTAAGTGTCTGCCTTCAGCTCAGATTATGATCCCAGAATTCTGGGATCGAGCCCCACATTGGGCTCCCTGCTTGGCAGGAAGCCTGCTTCACCCTCTCCCATTCCCCCCGCTTGTGTTCCCTCTCTTGCTGTGTTTATCTCTGTCAAATAAATAGATAAAATCTTTAAAAAAAGATTTAAAAAAAAAGAAAAATTGTATATTTTGCTAAAAGTTGTATCACATGCTTTTATGAAGTTTTATGCAGGAAGTTTTAACAGTTTGAACGCAGTAAAACCTGGAGATTCAAATACTGGCTTGTATTTTGGAGAAAGACGATAACAGAACTGGCATCTGGGTTTTTCTGTTGATAAAATAAAAATAGAAACAAAATCAAAGTGCCAAACTCTATAACCCCACTTCTTATAGCATTCTGTTTATGACAATGGACAATTTCATTATTGTCTAGTGTTACACAGGTATTTAAGCCTTTGCTACCAGATTGAGCTCCATATATATATATATATTCCCCCCCCCCAGCTAGAGACTATAGTAAGTTTTTCAGTTTTTCTGTTGAGTATATAAGTTTCTCTCTTCTCTTTTTCTCCCCACCTGGCCACCTGTCCTTCCCCATGTGGAGAGATCTGTCAGAAAGTTTTGGTAGGAAATTCTTGTGAGTTGGGGAGGATAAGGATCTTCAGATACAGGAACTCCAGGAAGTAAGGGGGTCAAAGGTGATGAAAGTGAAGGGAGCCCATAACTTCCATCCTTCTCTTCTCTCCACATTCTTCCCTTCCCTGTCCCCAGATGTCCACAGGTCCCCATTCATGGATCTTTCTGCAATTGAGGGATGAGATAGATTGACAGTTGTCCCCGAATGTCAGATTGTTCTATGGATTAACTAGAAGAAATCACTCTTGGAGGGTTTTTCTGGTTTGACACTTTGAGCCTGCCTGGGAAAACTTGGGATCTCATGAACATGTAATTGACCCAACTGATACATCACCCACTTAGACACATCCTACTCCGGGATGGTTTTCACCACTGCACAGATTTAATTTTTGTTCTTAGTCATACATTATGTTGTTTAAACTTACATTGGGCCATTTGCGTGGAAAGAGAAGTGTAACAGATATTGACATTGCAAAATAGTTACTAATAAGCATAAAATGGCAATGAGTCTGCAAATTCTCTTGATACGACCTATAGAATGTCTCGTATTGCACACAACTATGTCACGAGCTCTTCAAAATTCAAGGTTAAAAAGAGAAAATATATCCCATTTGGCTTTTAATTTACTGGGAATTAAAAATGTGAAAGTATTTATATAGTCAATGTGTTGTTTGCAAAGTTTGACAAATATTAGTGTGAGATGTTCTCTCTTACCTTGTCATGGATGGGAAAAAAAGTGAAAGTGATAAACACAAGCCAGTAAATTTTTGAAGAGCAATATGCAAGATTTCTAACTATTGGGCCATGGGATAGATTTTTAGTCCATCTGACACCATAATGTGTTGTTAAATTTCAACCTGCATTTTAATATACATTCAGTCTCCAAGGTTGGGAAAATACATCATTTGAAAATTGATTCATTGACCAAATTAATTCATCAATCAGTTCTCAAACTGGTATTTCAAAGTGAAACATCCTATGCTATTCGCATCTTGATAAACTTAATCTTTTTCATAGGTAATAAGAAGTAAAGATCATAAAATACGACTCTGAGGAGAAGACTGATATAAAACATTGGTAATGGAAAAATCACAGAACAGTGAGATTATTTGGAAAAATAAATCCAGGATCTAGGGGATTATATACTACTGTTAAAGGGGTTTGCAGGAAAAAGGGTAAAGGCAAGAACCACTGCTTGGTAAGACCCCACCAAATGCCCCCTCTTTCAGTGTCCCTGTGCCATATGCTTTGAGATTTTTTCCTTGGGGTCTGAAGATCTCTGCAAAGCACCAATATTCCGTAGCCAGAATCGATTGATCACCATCGAATTAACAGCTGCTCCTTGGAGCTGGTGTTCGGCAGCCTCAAAGCCCTAGGAATGGCTGAGCAGAAACTTGTCCTCCTCCCAGATTCCAGGAAGGACATAGGGCACCCGTGGGGGATCCAATGATCAGCTCAGCTTTGTGGGTAGTGCGCTTTGTCCCCCGGTCGGCCCAAAGCTCAAGCAGGACCATCCGTTTGCAAAATGGAATCAAGAATGTCTTTCTCTGATGGCGAAAATCACCCAGATCAGTGAGGGATGACACATCTTGTTCAAAATGCATAAAGTGACATTCGTGGAGAAACCGGGAGGTCCGAACGGAGTCTACAGTTTTAAGTTTACTCTGTAATATGTCAACATGAGGGGAGGGGAGGTGAAGGGTCGATGGAGCTGTCTGTAGTCCTTGCCTGTCAATGTAAAATCAAGGAAATATATAAGGCTAAAAAGTAAATAAAGTGCTGAAAAAGTCCCTTTGACAAGAAGGCCAGAGACTTTGATGCCACGTGGAGAGCATCTGTTTGCCCACTGCAAATACAGCGCCCCGCCTGGAAAATATTTTGAGAAGGAGCGCCTTGAACAATGCATTTCTGATGCGGAGCGCACACAGTTTATCCTTCTGGAGCGTTCTCCATCCTGCAGATCAGTTCGAGTGTCCCTATTGTAGTCTGTTTGCACCTGGAGCTGCAGAGGCCGGGCTGGGCTCAGGAGTTTCCGTCCTCATAATGCTGCCTTCCCAGCCACCCACTGAATCGGTCCTCTACTGCATTTCACACTTGGATTAACTCAATCATGCAAATTATGTCAAGCCTAAAAGAAATCAGGCTGTGGGCAAATAAGAAATGCTAATAAAAATTGAAAATACGGCTCATAGCCCTGTTGCTCTTTTATGACCCTGCTGCCCACGGGCCTCAGAGGTGCAGGCTCTGGCCAGGAGGGAAAGGAAGGGACAGCCAGGTTTGAGTTATCACATAAATAAAAACCATAGGGTTAATTAGATCCCTGAATCTTGAGTCATCTCTTTGGGTGGAATTTTCTGGTTCCGACGAGATTAGTGGGATAAAGCTTCCCGTGCAAAGCATTGCTTGAAATATATTCGTTTGTTCTTACCAAGAAAAGAGTTCCAAAGGATATTTTGCAGGTTTCCTTTGGTCCTTTCTGTATAAACGACTCCTGTCTTGGCCCCAGACTTCTGCCATGATGGTCCATCTCCTTGGAACGCCCTCTGTAGAGACTTGTATCCCCCACTCCGATACTAATCGTCCCTTCTGAGGTCCAGCTTCAACACAGTCTCTCAATTCAGAAGGCTGTCCAGGTGGCTTTCAGGAGATAGGCTCCCTTCCCTCTCTGCTCTGTCCCTTTTTGCTGGCTTAGGTGAGTCACAAACATTTACTGGTTTACATTGTACTCTTCTGTGGATGGGAGGCTCCTTTCTGCCTGGTGTGCGGGTACCCTGATGGGAGAGCCATGCCTTCTGGGCGACTCCCCCCAGGTCTGGCACCAAGGTTTTCACTCGCCATCGTGGGTGTTCAGTAACTATTTTAAGAAGGATTTACTTAGTGTTTAGGTGATAGACAAAGGAGGTACCACGATGAAAGGTATTATTAGAGCTTCTGACTTCTATCTCAGACTTGCTCCTCTCCCAGACGATTTGGTTTCCCTCCCTATTGGCAGAGAATACGAGCCAAAGAGAGGGACACACCAGGTACATTTCTAAACAAAAGCCAAATTGAAAAAGGACCAGGAACACACAAAGAGGTGCTGGGGCACTGGTGGAAACCCTTGAGTGCATGATTCCAGCTTGTCCTTGGCTCCTAGGGGGGTGAACCCAAATGAGTAGCAGGTGCTAGGTTTGACCCCCTGCTCCCTCCGGAATTCTTGCTCTGCTTAGCCCTGGGTCCCCTTCAGGGGCTTCATCTCCTTTACTTTAAAGCTATTGACTTAAGATTGCCTGCCCAAGAAAACTTCCTGTACCCATGAACATGGGTTTGATTTAAGTTTATTGAATGCAGAAACTACATTTACAACTTTTCTGTATAGGTCACAGCCCTTAACTCAGACTGTAGTTCAAAATTATTTGCTTCACAATCACCCCTACCAGTGGAGTAAGTTGACCTAGCAGGACCCTTCTCCGACCTCACCCTGATTTCGCGTCACCTGCTCCTGCCATGTTGCTTGGGAACGTGGCATGGGGAAGGTGCCACAGAACGCAAACAATGGCGTCCATGCAAATGACGATGGGGTCACTGTTGATCATTGCTGGAGCAACTTCTACTGAGTGCTTCCAAGAGCCAGGTGTTGCGTTTAAGGGACCCACACTCACGATCTCATTTAATTTTTCCTTTGGAAAGCCTCTGGGGCGGATGCTTGATTGTGGTCCTTATGATAAACCTTTACGCCCAAGGGAGCTGGGGCTTAAACAAGACTCAGAGCCTGAGCCCCACATTGGCAAGCAAAGCAGCATTTCCCCCGGTCCTGTGGTCTTTCTCAATCTCAGGGTGCATCAGGAAGAGTGAAAGTCACGAGACATACATTTTCTTATGAATAATCGCTGTTCTCAACAGATGGACTGGAATGCTGCTGGTTCTTTCTTTTGGGTTGACGTAAACAGTCAGAATTGACCAGAGTCTATTCTCCGCGTCCAGTGGGGAAGCTGATGCCTGCAGATCAGTAAGTTCATAGACGAATGTACTTGGATGACCATATATACAGGCAGAAGGAACCTGCAAATTTCCCCCCGAAGGATCTTTCTCCACAACCTGCGCTTTTGAGAAGAACCACAACCTTAGATTTTATTCTGCATTCGTCTTTCCATTCCTGCCTCTCCCAGAGAAAGCTCAGCAACAAATATTGGCAATAAAATTATCCACCATAATCATTTTTTTCTTAAGCCAACTCACTTATATTTAATGTCCACCAAAGTTGGTGGGTTAAAAATAACCTCCTATTTTCTCCCGTTCAAGGTGATTGGCATCTCTTTTTCTGCTCAAAATTAGAGAGCGTACCCAAGCTCAGGAGTGGTTTTACTCCTGGCGGCTTGTTGGAACTGCACACACGCACACACACACCCCTGACAGATACAACAGGGATTAATGAGCCATGGCCAGAAGTTTGATTTTTCTGTCAAGTGCTCCCATCCGTTTTTAATAAACAGAAGAACAACATAAACTCCGTTGCCCGCGCTCTGCAGCTTAAACCCAGCCGGTCGCTCCCGGTACCAGGAGTGTTGAGCTGAGTTATGATTCTAAACGACTGACAAATGCTTTTACAAGCCCCTTTGGTAGGCTACTCTGGCTACTGGCTTTGCTCCCCCAGTCCCATCGCTCTGCCTCTCTCCAATATGGGCCGCTCTGTGCTTTGCCAGGGAAACCGTCAAGTGTAATATCACATTTACAACTAAATGGCTTCAATTTATTGTCACTGATGTAAAAATGCCAAAATACCCACTGTTATCCCTTTAAGCCACGCTGTGTGCTCTTTTGCGGAAAGCTGTCTCCCGCAAGGACTAGAAGAGGAGCCAAGGTACGGAGAACTGATCACAGCAGATGGTGGGAAACAGGTAGGATCGTGGAACGAGGGCTGACATCGCAGTGCTCATCCCCCGTTCTGATGAAGCTGTATTCTGTTTCCAGGAAACATCTCTCCTTACCAAAAACCCTCATTCCCAGAAACTGCTTGGTCCACATTGGCTCGAAACTTGCATTGCTCTGAAAAAAGAAAAAAGAAAAAAGAAAAAGAAAGGAAAAAAAAGAAAAGAAAAGATGAAGAATACAACTGTCTTTTCTCTTTTCCTTTTGATTTTGCAAAATATTAGGATTTATGTGGGACATGTACTCCTTCATTCCCCGAGATAGTCGTTGCCTTAAACCAAACTGACCACAGGATGTCACCAGTGTTCCATGAAAATCCCCAGGAAAGGGCATTTACCTGGTAATGCAAAACTGGTTTCTTAAAGAAGGAAGGTCAGAGCGCATGCATGTGGTTGGTCACACCTACAATTTCAAATAAACTCCGGTTTTGCAGCGGCAGCCCCAGCTTTATCACGTACAATGAAAGCAGATCTGAGCCAAAGTTGTCCTTGAAGAAGAGGAGCCACCTACAAGGAAAGCCAGTAAACTTAACAGCCCAGAGCTGCTATTTAATTGTCCCTGAAGAGAAGTCACCCTGAGGCAGAGTTAATAACCAATACCAGATCTTATTTTTTCTCACTTTACTTTTCTTTGAAAGCTTCATGCTCGAGCAATGTGGCGACCAATATGTAATGGAATTAGACGCTGCTCGAATACCTTCCTTGTAGCGACATAGTTAGCCAATCCCAAAATGAGAGTCTAAACAGGTAAAAGGGACCTGAGCAGACATCTAAAACCTACTGAGGGAAATTTGGAAAGAGGAATTAGTTAGATCACGAGCCCCTGTCCTCTCTTGCTCTGTGATGGGGCGCACGTAGCCGTGGTGTGAAAGGGCAGGTCGTAGGTGAGAGCTTTAAGGGGCCGTGCCCAGGAGAGAACACGAGGGGAAGCCAAGGGCCAGAAATTAGGGAGGCAAAATTTCAGATTCTGTTTGTAAAACACTTCTTCCGTTGCTTCGTAAATCGAGAGGCCGGAGTTCTCTATAAAAAAAGAACAACAACAAAACAAGACCAAAAAACGGAGTGACTTTTTAAAGTTCTCTCCAGAAAAAAACAAAAAACAAAACATAGGTCAAGCCAGCCAAAGAGCAGGGCAGCTTGTCAGTTTCCTTCTTGGCCTGGATGAACCCATGGATGAACCCATGGATGAACCCATGAAATCTTCCTCAAGACTCATGTTGGTTTGTGTTATCAAAACTTCATGAACTGAGTCAACAAGTATCCTGCCTTCATCCCCTCCGCCGGTGTTATCTTGAGTCCTCTCCTTTGCTACTGACCGTGGAAGCCTATTCTTTTCAGGCAAGACGTCAGACAGCCCGCAGTGGTTCATCTTCAGGACAGTGTGACAGGAATGAGTTTGCACGGAGGCTGGTTCCCACTCTTTCATTTATCCGTCTGTGGACACAAATCTGAGCACTGTTAATTTCAAAGCTTCATGTGGACTGTGCTTTTATTGGAATGGCGGCTGATCTGTGCTGAATTCACCCCCTAACCCCAACCCCCTCAAATGTTGAATTTCTAACCCCCAGTGTCTTGGGATAGGACCATATTTGGAGACAGGGTCTTTAAAGAGGGATTTAAGTTCAAATGAGGTCATATGGGTAGGCCCTAATCCACTAATATGATTAGTATATGAAAAGGAGATTAGGGTGCAGACCACACAGAAGGAAGGAAGACCACGTGAAGACATAGAGAGAAGGTGGCCATCTACAAGCCGAGGAGAGAGGCCTCAGAAGAAACCAATGCTGCCCACACTTTGATCTTGAACTTCCAGCTTCCAGGTTTGTAGGAACATAAATTTCTGATGTTTAAGGCACCCGGCCTAGGGTACTTCGTGATGGAAGCCCTAGAACACTAGTACAGGGGCTAAAATATCTCACCTTGGTAATACAAGTTCTGTAATACAAGTCACACCCTCTTCGGTTAAACACAGCTCCTGTCTCCATAGTAATGGCTGACACCGAGAGCCTGCCGAGTGTTCGTGGGCTCAGTGACTGCAGACGCAGCCCACACCACCAGTGAACCCATCATTCACATGAAATCAGAAAACCGTGGGGCTGGCTGGGCCTTATAAACCTCTGGCCTCTTCTAATTTAACTCAGGGCTCTGTTACAGCAGTCAGGACAGATGGAGCACGGGAGTCCCGCCCCCCCAACCCCAGAGTCAGGGTCCCCTATGGTGCCTTCGGGGTTCCCTCTACACAGCAAACACGAAGTGTTGGAATTCCTTCAACTGCGTCAAACTGCCACGGGTTGTATTTGAGTTAGTAACTTGCCTAGTTTATGCCCTTATGCCTGGACCAACCCGGAGGCAAGCTTGTCTCAGCCCAGCGTCTTTCCACAGCACACTGCCTCATAAAAATACCTGATTTATTTAAAAAGAAAAAGAAAGAGAAAATTTTAAAAAAAGACAAGCTGATAGATAATTGTTCTCACCACCAAGGGATTTGCAAGTCAAAGAAAGGATTCACCATGCAGGCTTTCTAGGAAGGTCCCCTCGTATATCGGAAATATGACTGGCTTTATAGAAATTCAATTTATGACTCTTTAAGACTCACCTATTTTGTAAAGTGAAAGGGAGCCCACAGGGACTCTGAACATACCAGGTGGAGTCAATAGTCATACCCCGGGAGGGTTCCCTAAGGGAAGGGGTCACAGGCCAGAGAGGAAGGAATACACTTCGCTGCCCTTGAATCTGAGGGGAACTTTGTGTACAGCAAGCACTGTGTGCCCTGTTCCATGCGCATTAGGCCACTGATTTCCTTTTCACAACCCTGGGAGGTAAGAACGATGTTTATCCCCATTCCACAGGTCAAGAGATTGAGGCAGGGAAAGATGAGGTGCTTTGCTCCGGTCAGGTTCCTCGCTGGTCCAAACCACCATGAGCATCCCTAGAAAATAGGGACTTTAGCATGAACCTGAACTGGAAATTAGAAAATCAAAAAGAGCCACTGGACATTCACAGACTCAAAAATAGAGAACACATATTGAGCTTCTGGTTCTGAAATTGTTTAATAACTGGAAACTAGTTTCAAACTTGAGTCTGGCCCAGTTTTGAGGGGTCCGTTGAGAGGAATACAAGACTTATTTTCCAAAGCAAGTTGCTACCTTTTTCAAGGCAATGATTTCAGTCTGAGGTGGGAGGACATAGATACGAGGGAGGTGTCATTTAAACATTTTATAACTAATTGATGTGTAAAGTAAAATATAAAGATCCTCCTTGTGGTTTTGACAATTGTGGAATATTCAAAGCCTTCCTTTTTAAGGATTAGGGAAAATATTCAGGTCCTTATTTGTTCAACTCAACCATCTAATTACGTGACTGTCTTCTTCAGAATACCTACTACCGTCTCAGAGGATATGTGTGAGTGTTCTACGCCATGTCTTCCTTACAATAATAATAAGCAGAAAGTAAATAAAATTT
This sequence comes from Lontra canadensis, assembly GCF_010015895.1. Lineage (NCBI taxonomy): Eukaryota > Metazoa > Chordata > Mammalia > Carnivora > Mustelidae > Lontra > Lontra canadensis. The sequence goes on along the minus strand of NW_022631283.1, from coordinate 84,243 downwards.
GGTGTTTAAATAGCTTTCCTCTTTTCTTTGGCCATCCGGGTCTTCATTTCGTTTAATTAATCTGTCACTGCCGACGCGTACTACCTCTTTGCCACGCTTTGGGATGCTGCGATTTCCTGGTGTACAAAAGGATGATCCGTGTGGTTGGATTCTGGACCGTGAGCTTGCACGTGAGTCTGTGTGCGCTCTGGAAACATTCTTCCTCATCCCTGTGTGTCAGCAGGGACTTCCCGAGTTGTTACTGGCTTCTGCCCGTTCTGAGCCGTCCACGGGGTCCGACTCCCCGTGCTGGACTCACCAGCTTAGAGGAAAGCAAATGATGTCTGAACACCGCAAGGCACAACACTGTGAGGGACCCCACTGGATATCTGGCTCATTTGTGTCGTTACTGTGTGTTAACTTCTGCAAGTGAATATTTAAGTCTGGTAACTTGCTTGGTTTTCCGTGTTGTTTTTAATGCGCAGAGCATCTACCATTCAGTAAGCCCTTGCCCCTCTTCCTTTCTTCCTTCCTGTGTGTGTGTGTGTGTCCTCATTTCCCTCCCTGGCTGCCCCCTCATCAGTACACTCCTTGGTCATCCCCTGGTAGGAGAATCGTGGGGCTGTGGGTGGGGCGGAGGATGAGGGGGCCCAGGCAGGAATCACTGCCTACATTTGATGCCTTTTCCAGCGCGGTGTTCTAATGAACAGAGGCCACTAATGAAGAATGAGGCCGGGTCTCTCCTTTTCCAGAGACTGAGCCCATTACCCTCTTGGTCCCCACTAGCCTGCGGGCACCCAGCCTGCTTCCCGAATAGATGACTTCTGGCTCACTGTGCCGCTTCCAGTCCTGGTGCCGGTGGCCGTGAATAACCTTGCTTTTGTGCGTATTTATTTTATTTCGAATTTCTCCACCCTGGTTCTTTCCACCTCCAAACCCCCCACTCCCGCCGCCCCCTTCACTGGCCCCATGTGGTGATGTTTCTTGAAATGTTAGATTCTTTCTTCCTCTGTCCCCCCTCCAGCTCTGGAAGCATTTTGTTTCTGTACTGCTTTGTGAAGCTGGTGCTGAGTCCAGATCCTTGGGGCTTTAAAGTCGAATTAATTATTAAACAGGAAGGGAGCGGTACTTTCAGCAGGCGCCAAGTAACTATACTTAAACTGCAACCTGGCACTGTTTTTCCCACCCTGGTGCTGTGGTTTGCTGAAGGCAACTGGAGATTTTTATTCTAGTCTTAATCAAGCATCTCTGTAAGTTTTCAGGCCGTTAAGATTTGGCAGCGGAGGGCTGGGAAGTCAGTCTTCGTCACCCCCTGACCATTAAAAAAAAAAAAATTATTGTTTTTAAAATCAGAAGTACTTTCCCAAGTTCATAAATCAACCTGAAATTGACCGCTCCCTACCGTGCACCTTTCCTGAGAACAGGGTGGGCTTTTCTCTCAAACGTATGTGTGTGTTGTCTTATATTTCTATCAATTAGTTCCCACTTGTAGAGAAAGATGAGGTTTTTTTGGCTAGAATCATCAGAACATTGACCTTGTTGCCTTGTGATTGTTATGGTCATGGCTTTAATTTGGAGGCTAAGTTGATGATACCAGGATTGAGAACTACTAATGACGGACATGTAGTAGATTTCCCTAATTTCCTGAATCCAGGCATGAATACTTTTAAGAAATCCACAACACTTCGGAGTTGCTGGGCCCACTTGGCCCAGATACTGGCCATGGGTGTTCTGGTCCCAGCTTCGCGGGGGAGTCGGTGCCAGTGTTTTGTAGAGAAACCCAAGCCCCTATCAAAGGTATCAAAGTAACAGCCTGAAAGGGCCAGCTGACCCCATGCTGGGCGCCCCCGTTTGATTTCCACGGGGCTGCTGGCGTGTGGTGGCGGCCCTTTCCCGGTCTCAGCTGACTGGCTTTCCACAGGAAGCTGGATAGGAAGAGCGCTCAGTCTGCTTCATTAAGTCTCCCCTGTGGCTGAGCAGCAGTGCGGGCTGCCACAGTGTGAGGGGGAAGAGCTCTCTGGGTGCAGCTGGGTGCGTAGGTAGGAGCATGAAGCATCCTCAAGAGGAAAGGGAACAAAGATTTGGTTAAAAATTTAGATTCATGCATATACATTGGGAACAGGGCAGAAAAACAGTAAGCTCCACGCATACAACCCTCCTGCTCTCCTCCCCCCGGCTTGTGATGAGTGTACACGTTCGTGACTGAGCAAGGTACACCCTTCCCACCCTTCACGGTGTGTGTGTGGGGGGGGGGAGCTTTCACCATGCACATCCTTTCTATGTGAGAACGGGCAAAAAGGAGGGATGATCTGGGAGCCTGGCTAGCCAATACTCTCTTGAAATGCTTATTTCCTCTTAGAGATAAATATATGTGTGCGCACACATATATATACATTTATTTATACGGGCTGACAGTTCTTACTTTTAAAAAACACATAAAATTCCTACCTCATGTATATTATCTACATCTTGACTGTATAATTTCCATCAGCCAATAAATCGAATAACGCTAAGTGAAAAGTATGGTCCATTGGCTCATTTAAAAAGACTGGTGAGAAGAACCCAGATAAATTCACACTCCTGAGAATTTAAATAAACTCTAAATTTCAACAACCTTCTCTAGATTTCCCTGCATCGCCATCTTTCCCACTGGCTGACCTTTTCTCACTGTCCCACCCTGGGCCTCCCCCATCTTCCCCCCCCCCCCCCGAATGCCAATGCTGCTTTCGGTTCCCACTCTCCTGTTGGGTCCTGTTACTTAGGATTCTACAATGCCTGCACTATAATCGTTAGGCTTCTGATTCCACGAAGTAATTTAAAAACTTAGATGAAAAATGACACATTCAGCATGGAGCAGTATTTGGAAGATATATTTACTAAACAGAAGAGTTTGTACAATTTCGACCTGTTCTTCATGTCCCGTTCTCCCCCCCGCCCCCCAAAATATATTAAGAACTGGTTTTCAAATGAAATGATCAGATTTCTGGTCTTCGACTAAACAAAGATCTCAGTCCTTTTGGTTTGAAAATGAGTCGTTACTCTCATCTCTCGCCCATGGAGAGTTTGCAGCACAAAACTTTCAAAAATACTTTATTTAAAATAATCTCCTAGGGGCTGCCCTGAGTCTTCCATGTTTAGATATTGGAGCACGCTGGGAAACTGAGTTCGCTTAGTTGAAAAGGAAAACTGGCCAACGACAATAACAACACTGTAAACGAAAGCAAAAACAAAAGAAAAGGAAAGAATATGGGGAATATAAAATATGCATGCACTACTTTTTCAACACCTTTTATTCCCCCTAGCTTTCAAGATAACTCTCAAAGTATCGTCAAGACCTATAGTTTCCTGCAGACTATCTCCCCCTTAACGCCAAAAAAGAAATAGTTAAGAAATGTGTGTTTCTGTCTGATTTGCGTCAACTCCGCTCCGAAAGAATAATGAGGCATTGCTGTTGTCACGAGGAAGATTTACTTTAAAAGGGGGGTGGTCTGGGCAGTTGTCACCGTCCCTACTTGCTCTTTGGAACGACCAGAGCTGGGCAGGGCAGGCTTCCGTGCCGCGTGACAGGCTCCGATTCTCGGCTGAGCTCAGCCGTCTGCCAAGTTGTAGTCCATCTCTGCAGGTGTATGCGCCACAGCCCTAGGCAAGGCCGTCCCTGCCTTCCCCCAGAGGTCTCGGAGCCCTTCTGCAGCCCAGCTGGTTCCAATTTGAGGCCTACACTCAGTGCTGGAGCTGTATTGAGTTTCTTCCCTGAAACCAACAAAACCTGCTGCAGCATTTTGCTTGGATTAAAATATTTGTCCCTTTTTTCACAGGGCAGAAGGAGGACTCCTGAAGCCTCCAAAGGAAGGAAATCATTACAGGGCCCTACAGAAGTAGGTCATGTGCTACAGCTGCTCATAGTTTAAGAGGAAGAAACATGGGACCTCAAACCTGGAACACGACTCTTTCAAAATGCTTGAGAGCAGCCCAAGAAAAACATCCTCCCGAGGCTTATCTAATAACCATGATCTATAATCGTCTCAATGTGTGCTTGCGTTTCCTTCGGAGTTTGCACCTACTTCCCAGAGCTAACGAGATGCTGAAACAGAACACAGAAAAATTTAATGAAGGGGATTTAATAGTTTGTGTTAAAGCTAATATGGTCCATTAGGAACTGTCATTTTTATAAACAATGGAGATATGTTACCCTCTCCTTTGGTGTAAAGTCATTCTATGCAGGACCTGTAAACATTCAGTAATGATCTGTAGAACATGCATGAAAGACAATTAAGGTGCCACTTGAAAGAAAAGTCTCTTTTGCTCGCATATTTGGTTTCTTGCTAAATAAACTAGGAAAGATCGTACATGTGTCAGCATACGCGGACATTGTGCAGAGGAACACGTGTGTGCATCGCCTTGACAAAAATCCGAGAATAGGGGTCTTGTAAGTGTGTTTGGTTTGTGTAAGCTTGGGAAATATCGGAGGCGATTAGTTAATTTAGGATCACAGTTTCGGTTCTTTAGTTCATGCTGCAGTAATAGATCCGCTGCTATGGTACGGGGGTGTAGGGAACATGAAATTAACAGTTCACGATGCCATTAAAGGCTCAATGACAACCTTCGAAAGCTGTAAATAAAAAACTTTCTGTAAAATCTACATACAGCCAAGATAGTATGTTCTGTTGGGATCCAACTACCTTTCGGAATTTATTTTTTTAATTGCGGCCAGCACCCGGCAGGGGTTGGGTTTTAGGAATTGTCTATTTTTTGGAGCCCAGTGAAATGTACTTGAGAAAATGAGATCTACTCGACTCTCTCTGACTTCGTAAATAGAGTTTGCTCCCTCGCTCTCCCTTTTCTTTTAAAGACAAATGGCTCCTTCTTACAGGTTTTAGGTTTGGCAGAATTTGATGAAAAATTCTCCCAAGTCCTTGGCGTTTCCTTCTGTGGACAAGAGGGGAAGGTGCAGGGATGGGGGGAGTGGGAGGTCCAGATTAAAATTATTCTATTTATTCACGTAGACTTGAAAGTGCTGGTGAAGAGTTTTGAGAAGTAGCCTCGGGCAGAACTTGCTATCAATGAAGGCCAGGAACAAAAAACATTTAAAAGCAGATTACAAATCCCTCCTAACAAAGCAAAATCAAATCACTGATCGATAAGTGCAGCTGGGTTTAAATTGTTTCCTTAAAAAGGCTTTACAAACTTTTTTGAACGATAGGCTGGAGGCTGAACCTTTTATGCTTCAGAGCAAGTTCCTTCTGGAAAAGTCTTTCCCCTCTCTTCCAGGGAGACCTCTCCTGGGACAAGCCAGAGTTCCTCTCTTCTTGCTAAACATGGCCCTGTGGCTGGAAAAGGCTGGCAACATGGTTTCCAAGAAAGGGGAAGATGTTCTTTGATGTATGTCAAGGGCTCTAAGATATTTTAGCAAATCGTCCCAGTAGCCTAGCTGGATTCCCCATGGTCATCTCGGAACTATTTGTGAAATGCCCAAACCGGGCTGTCTCCTGTTGCTATAGAATCAACCTGAAGCCTAAAGAAAATCTTTAACAAAGAAATGCCCCAGACACTAGGTCACTCAAGCCACAAGAATGTGGGGGGTAGATTGTGGCTTGCTGTCTAGATCAAGGCCATGTGGGGGATGTGGAGACATACCTCCCAGATCCATACTTAAACTCAGATGCCTAGCCCTTTTGGTGACTGAATTCAAACAGGTTTTTTTTGTTTTGTTTTGTTTAAAAAAAAAAAAAAAAACAAGGGGAGAGAGAAAAGAAAGGAAACCAATGAGCAAGTGGTGTTCAATTTATTCCCATATGTTCCAAATGGCACAGAGATAAGCAAAAAGGTTCTGGTACATTTTTTAATGATTTCATTATCACCAGACAAGAATTGAAAGATCATCCAGATGTTATTGGAGAGATAGAAAAATGAGATAAAAATGTAAAAATAATAATAATACTATGAATGGCTCCCTGCCCCTAGAAAAGTCCAGGGCCAACCTGATGTGATCTTTGAAGTTAGGCCTATTTGCAAATGAGTTTATACAAAAGGCAGGTGAAGATTAGGTACAAAAACTTGGTTCTGGCCTGGCCCTCTCTTCTGTCCATAAGCATCATTTGACTGGCTGGTGGGGGAAGGGAGGGGGGTTGGGCGGTGGCGGGGCAGGATTTATAATTTTGGGAGAAGAATCAGCAGGGGCAAAAGGGAAAGGAGTCTCCCTTGTTCACGTGGGCCTCGCTAGGCTGAGTGGTGGCCTGGCCAGTGTCCTCAGATAGCCCATGTCTCACACACACAAGGATATGTGGAAGACAGGAATTACCCCCTTGCAAGTGGGTCACAGACCTACTCCTCCCTTTTTCCTGGGCTCCTCCACTCCCATAATATTCACCTTGAAGGAATGGATCCTGCCCCATTACAAAGTGTCTTGGCCACTCCTGTCTGAAGAAAGCTCTCCCTTTTCTGATGGCTCCTGTCCTGCTCACGTAGAAATGATTCACTGCCTAGCAAATGGTTTTATTATCTCCTCACAGGCCTGCGTGTCATCTAAGAAGACAGTAAGCTCCCTGAATGTGAGGACTGAAGTTTTCTCATTCCTGCTCTGGGCTCTTACCGTCCCAACTGCTCAGTAAAAATCGGTCTGTCAGGGATGCCTGGGTGGCTCAGTTGATTAAGCGTCTGCCTTCGGCTCAGGTCATGATCCTGGAGCCCAGGGATGAGCCCCGCATCAGGCTCCCTGTTCAGCAGGGAGCCTGCTTCTCCCTCTGTCTGTCGCTCCCCCCACCACTTGTGCTCTCTCTCTCTGACAAATAAATAAATAAAAATCTTAAAAAAGGTGGAAGCAAGAAGGCTTTTTGGGAAAGAAATCTCCCCTTGACAGCACTGTCTGTCCTCTTGAGCCTTCCTCTAGAAATCCCTTGAGAGCAGGAACTTCGACTCCTGAGTCTGGATTTCAGGCCCTTGTAGCCCTTTTCCTCCATTAGGCTAAGACCTTCCACTACCGGGCAGAAGGAGCAGAGCTCCCATCTCCTTGGAAATATTTGAGTCGCTATGTTTCTTCGTTCTGCATGACAAACGCAGAAGGACATGTTTGTTTCATGGCTAAAGCACTATCTGACCTACCTTGCAACCCCAAGAAAATTTCTCCAGCAACAGAGTTGTTTTCTAATGTTGGAAATAACCTCTCTCAGCAAAACGTTACATGAATACAATAAAAATCAGTATAGTTATCTGAGTTGTGTAGTTGAAACATTTTTAGCAATACTTGTAAATTAGGTTCTCAAAATTCTAACCATATCTACTTGTCTTTTTGCTTAGAATTCTTTAATTTTATTTTTTAAAAGATTTTTATCTATTTATTTGAGAGAGGAAAAAAAAAAAAAAAACCATGATCGAGGGTCGGGGGAGAAGCAAGCTCCCTGCTGAGCAGGGTGCTCGATCCCGGGACCCAGAGATCGTGATTTGAGCCAAAGGCAGATGCTTAACTGACTGAGCCACCCAAAGCACCCCAACCTTTACATAAGATTTTTTTAATTTTAGATTTTATCTTTAAGTAATCTCTACATCCCATGGGGCTCGAAATCACAACTCTGAGATCAAGAGTCATGTGTTTCAGAGACTAAACCAACCAGGTGCCCCTGTAATTCTTTCCCTTTTACCAAAAGACACCTAATTTCCTGTTTCCGGGAATGGAAACAAACAATATATAGCAGTGCATTTACTCTGTTAAGGGTTGATCACTGGGTTGTTCAAACCGCTGAGAACTTTTTGTCTTTGCTCCTGGAGAGGCTTGAAGGATGAGTCTCTCAGCGGTTAACGGTCTTTGTTAATTGATGTGCCAGGAAAGTTCTTTTTGCGTGTAGTACAAATCACCTGGTAAAGAGCAAGTTAATCTCTTTAGCTGAAAAAACGTTTGTCAACTCCCCCCATATATACAGATACGAGTGACAGCAAAGCTGCGCGTAAAGCCCATTAGTTGCCAAAGCGGTTGTGTTCAACTCTTCTTGCTCGTGTCCGTAACTTGACACAGAGTCAGTGGCTCCAGTTTACACAGCCAGGGCCCTGTTTCCCTCAGTGGTTCATCAGGTGCATAAAGGCAAGGTCATCCCCAGATTACTGAGGTTTTAGTACACAGAACTCACTATCGGAATTCGAAATGTAAGTCTGTGCATGGGTTTTTAGTCCATATATATCAGGTAAAGGCTTATTTTCCACGAAATAGACATGCTCTAAGATCCTGGAGACAGTTGTTGGACACCCATCATGATGGCATGTGTCATTTTTACTACTCTGTGACTTGGGCGGCCAGCTTCAAGATGTCAGTGAGAAGGTCCATAAAAGGAGTATGACGAGAACATGGAAGTGTCAGTGAGGACCTTAAGTCCCCACAGCCCGTTGGAGCCGTTTTACCTGACTTTAAAAGCCCCCCTTCCTCCCTCAGTGATCTTTATGGACTTCTCTGCCTTGTTGGTCCGTTGTCCCACACAAGCAATTTGGTGTTTTCACCAACCTCGGTATCCTTCTGCTCTTGGACTGGCTCATTCTGGCCTGGAAACTTTCTCTTGTGTCTGCCAGTCATCCTGGAGTCTCCCCAACCAGTCACTTTTTACCTCTTCCAAAACTAACTCTTTAAAGCTTTCGTGCAAGGAAAAACTCTAGTAAAGTACTGGGAAGCGTTGGTCAAATAAAAGCCGTTTAATTGAACTTGGGATGACATCACCCGATGACAAGTCCTCGCTTATTTCCCTGTTTTTCAAGAAGCTCTCCCGATGAACTCCGGTGTAAATCTGGTCCTCCCGCTTCCGGAGATCCTCCTGCTTCTTTGGTTCTCAGTTCCTCAGTTTTTATTGTATTCTTCTACTTATCTGGAACAGGTGCGTGTGTATGCACACGTGCCCGTGTGTACAAGTTATTTTGGGGACTACGAGATCCTTCAGGAGAACAGGAATTATCACCTTCCTTTTAAAATTTTTATTATGAGTCCCATTCTCACCTAGTGTCTGTAATCCCAGAAGTCATTTGATAAACATTGCCAAATTACTGGTCATTTTTAAGGCAGAATTCTTGTGACTTCCATAAAAACTTCACCTGGGGAAGAAAGAGTAGAGCAAAAAGACTGTGCTCTAGTTCTGGATTAGTTCTGGACTAGTTCAATTCTACAAAGTGCATATTTAATAAGAAACCCTAATAAAGAAGAAGTAATGAAAAAATGAGTAATTTTATTTTTTTTTAAAGATTTATTTATTGGAGTGCCTGGATGACTCAGTTGGTTAAACATCTGCCTTTTGCTCAGGTCATGATCCCAGGATCCTGGGATCGAGCCCCACATTGGGCTCCCTGCTTAGTGGGGAGTCTGCTGCTCTCTCTCTCTCTTAAATAAATAATAAATAAAATCCTTAAAAAAATAAAAAATTTACTTATTTGTTGGAGAGACAGAGAGGCAGCACAAGAAGGGGAAGTGGCAGGCAGAGGGAGAAGCAGGCTCCTGGCTGAGCAAGGAGCCTGAAGCAGGATTCAGTCCGAGAACCTGGGATCATGACCAGAGCCAAAGGAAGATGCTTAACCGACTGAGACACCCAGGCATCCCCAAAATAAGTGCTTTAAAATGCAGATTTTGTTCAGTGTTTCTAATTTTAAGTAGGTTTTGAGGTGGGTAGAACATAGTTTGTCTTCAGATAATGTAGTCTCAAGCAGAGCTGTCCTATGAAGGTTATTCAACCAATGTTTACCAAAGATACCTCTTAATTATTTTCTTTTATAAGTAGGGATAGGATTTTTAATTCCTTTTTTTTTTTTTTTCACTAAAACTCTCTTGTCTTCTTGTCTAGGAATTGGACCAACACACCAAAAAAAAAAAAAAAAAAAAAAGTCAAAAAAGAAACAAAGGGCATCACCATTTTTCTGACATTCAGTTTATTTATTTCATTTATTCATTCATTTATTCAGGAAATAAAGAATTTCTGCCTATGGGCCTAAGAGATCGGGGGAAAAATGTGGAGTCGTTCCACAAGGTTGAGGTAGAGCTAATGTGTTTCCATCAGATGTCCTGGGATGGCTTTGGAGTTTGAGTTTTGAAATTCATTCAGATATACAAAGGCCCACTGGAGAGTTCAGAGAGCGCTGAGGTTTAGTGATCCAGGAGACAGTTCAGTGCCTGCCTTGGGAGGAAAGCAACTTACAAAGTCTGAATGATGTAAGGAATGGGTTGCCATTAATCCACTAAGAGATTTCTGCAGGGTAATTTCTGCAAGCTTCAACTCATTATAATGTGGTAGGAAATGCAGTTCTGCAGGGATACTTAGTAAAATTCTCAACGAACTAGTAACAAACCCAGCTCCTTGTACATCTGATACCATTGTATTTATCTAGTAGTCAGCAAAAGAAAAAACAACAACAACAACAACAATGTACGATTATTTTCCTAAGTAAAAGCGAATGAATGAAAATCTAAATCAGCCAAATTGTGCCTTAAAAAGGCATACTTTGACAGAGAGTAACAGTGGGAACTGCCTAGTTTGTTGTCTGAATTAAATACAAATTTACACACCCAAATGACTAAAATAATGAAAGTGATAGATTAGTGTATTGACGCATAATCACTGTCTAGAATGCAGAACTTATGAGCAGCCTGATTTTGAGAACAATTACATGTAATTAAAGCTGTGCTGGTTACAAAAAAAAAAACAAAAAAAAAAAAAAAAAAAAAAAAACCAAAAAAAACCAAAAAAAACCAACCAAAAAAACAAAGCAAAAAAAGCCCAGAGAAGTCCTTTGTGTATAACACCAATTAATTACTTTTTTTTTTTCCCCAGGGAGGATAGCTCTTAAATATCTGTGCTGCTATTTATATCTGAGCCCATTCAGGAGTGATAGTGATATGAATATGTATTGCTTAGTGGTGTTCTTAGAATGCGATTTGCAACTCATGCTTTTTCGTTAGTCTTCTTTAAACACCTTTATAAAATAATAACATCCTTAAGACTCTTATGTAAGAAGGCCGTTAAGATTCCTGCTTTCTGGAGCACCTGGGTGGCTCAGTCCCTAAGCGTCTGCCTTCAGCTTGGGTCATGATCTCAGGGTCCTGGGATCGAGCCCCAGTTGGGTTCCCTGCTCAGCAGGAAGCCTGCTTCTCCCTCTCCAACTCCCCCTGCTTGTGTTCCTCTCTCATTGTATATCTCTTGGTCAAATAAATTAAGTCTTAAGAAAAAAAGGATTCCTGCTTTCTTCATTGTTAATAAAAATAAATCTTTAAGCGCCTAGGTGGCTCAGTTAGTTAAGCATCTGCCTTTGGCTCAGGTCATGATCTTGGGTTCTGGAATCGAGCCCTGCACTGGGCTCCCTGATCAGTGGGGTGTCTGCTTCTCCCTCTCGCACTCCCTCTGTGTGCTCTCTCTCTCCCTCAAATAAATAAATGAAATATTTAAAACAAAAACAAAATAAAAAAACCCCAAATATCTAGACCTAGCATGGCAGTTTGTAAATCAATTTTTCTGGCTTCGTCCCCACTACCTGAAGGGTGAGTCATGGTAAATACAGGAATGCTCCAGTGTGACAAACACTCTTTTCCTTGGAAGGTCCCCCAATACGATCGTATTTAATCTAGCCTCATGACAGTCCTGAGCTTCTGTGTCACTCTAGCATAAAAAGTTGTAGTGGTTCGTGTCCATGTCACCAGGCACCCCCCATCCCTTGCCTTTTGGTAAGATGTGGGTTCAGCCAGCTGTCGGGGCTGTGGGAGGCTCTCGCACTGGTGTCCAGCTGCCTCCCAGGCTGCAACCACCTTCCAGGTGCAGTGACCTCACCCATTCCCCCCTCTATCCTAGTTACAGAACCACTTCTGGATTTTCTAGGGCAGTTCTTTCAGACATGTTCATCATTCAGAGGATAAGCAACGGCAGCTAGATCCCTTTCCTGTTGTAGAATTTTCCACACAAATCAGGGAAGGGGTTTCTATGTCTAGATTCAGTGGACAGGGAAAAAAGTCACTGGAAGAAATACCAGAATAAATGAGAAAATGGATTTTATTCAGGTGGGTGACCTCTGAGCAGTGTTTTGTTTATTTTCTGTTACCCGAGGTGCTTGCGACTTTTCTGGAATGAAAGGTGATCTGTCGTGCTTGACCATGGAAGATGGGAGGTGGCACTGTCCAGGGGGGCAATTCCTAGCTTCAGCCCTCAGTGCTCTAAGACTTTCAGAGACTTATCTTCTCCCAGGTCTCCATGGGTCCCATTGGAAAAACTATAGTAATATCTACCTCATAATACTGTTGTGAAGATGAGGAGATTTACAAAAAGGAGGCTTTCCAGTGCCAGATCCAAAAGAATTTTGAGTTGCCCTTAGCTGTTTTCATTAATTAGTTGTATGTAAAAATTAGTAAAAACACAAAAATGAGTGATTACTTCATGTTTATTTTTCCTCCGATTCTCATCGTATTCATCACTTCTTTGGGTTAGGATATCATGGCAGAAGGTCCTTACTGAATATCAACCCAGTTATATGCTGAAGACATTTTTCTGGAAGGGCACACACAATACTGTTGATAGCAATGCCCTCAGTGGAAAGGATAGGTCAGGAGAAGGAAGAAGAACTCTTCTTTGTCTTGTACAGGTTTCTGTAGCATTTGAATTTTTACTGTGTGCAGTATATATTTTACTTCACTGTATCAGACATGGACACCAAAGTGGAAATGCACTTTTCACATTAACTGATGCCGCACAGGATTCTGGGAGGCAAGAATGGTTTAAATGAAAGGCACTGTGGCCCACCTCAGGGCATAGTGGGGATACATGGGGGCCCCACACCCTATTACTGACCTCAGCACACTCTAATACGGGGATTATGGCCCATATGAGTTGGCCTCAGTCAGACCTGATGTTGAACATCAGTCTGGACACTGGTGAGCTGTGGTGGCCCTGGGAAAGTTACTTCATCTCTCTGGGCAGCACTTCCCTCACTGGATATGTTTTAAAAGGAGGATCATAATGTCAAATTCTCCATTTTTCTACTTCCTTGTGTGTTGTGAATATTAATAAGTTTTGCCATAGGGTGGGGACAGTTGGTAAATCTTTTTTTTTTTTTTAAAGATTTGATTTACTTTATTTTTAGAGAGAGAAAGAGAGAGCAGGGGGAGGGGCAGAGGGAATGAGAGAGAATCTCAAGCAGACTCCATGCCAAGCATGGAGCCCAAAAGAGGCTATATCTCATAACCCTGGGGTGGTGACCTGAGCTGAAGCCAAGAGTTGGGCACTTAACACAGGTGCATCGAAAGTTGGTAAATCTTAGCTTTTTCTTTCTCTTCCTTGATTCCTTGTCTACTTGACCTGTGGAACTTTTTTTTCCCCAAAAACATGGTATTTTCAATGAACTATTGGGACTTCATCAAGATAAAAAGCTTCCACACAGCAAAGGAAACAATCAACAAAACTAAAGGTAGCCAGCCTACTGAAAGGGAGAAGATAATTGCAATATCTTGACAAATCTGATAAATGACATATCTGATAAAGAGTTAGTATCCAAGCTCTAGAAAGAACTTATCAAGCTCAACACCCAAAAACCAAATAATCCAGTTAATAAATGGACAGAAGACATGAATAGACATTTTTCCAAAGACATCCAGATGGCTAACAGACACATGAAATGCTCAACATCACTCATCATCAGGGAGGTGCAAATCACATCTACAATGAGATATCGCCTCACACCTGTCAGAATGGCTAAAATTAACAACACAGGAAACAACAGATGTTGGCGAAGATGCGGAGAAAGGGGAACATTCTTACACTATTGGTGGGAATGCAAACTGGTGCAACCATTCTGGAGAACAATATGGAGTTTCCTCAAAAAATTAAAAACGGAACAACCTCAGGATCCAGCAATTGCACTGCTGGTATTCACCCTAAAGATACAAAAGTACAGGGATGCCTGGATGGCTCAGTTGTTAAGTGTCTGCTTTTGGCTCAGGTCATGATCCAGCATCCTGGGATCGAGTCCCACATTCGGCTCCCTGCTCAGTGGGGAACCTCCTTCTTTCTCTCTATCTCCTCTGTGCTTGTGTTCCCTCTTTCATTGTTCCTCTGATATAAATAAATAAAATCTTAAAAAAAAAAAACCCACAAAAACAAAAGTACAGATTCAAAGGGATGCATGCACCCTGATGTTTATAGAGGCATTATCAACAATAGCCAAACTATGGAAAGAACTCAAATGTTCATCAACTGATGAATGGATAAAGAAGATGTAGTATATGTATATACAGTGGAATATTACTCAGTCATAAAAAAGAGTGAAATCTTGCCATGTGTAGTGACATGGATGGAGCTAGAGAATATTATTATGCTAAAGGAAATAATTCAGTCAGAGAAAGACAAATACCATATGATTTCACTCATACATGGAATTTAAGAAACAAGACAGATGAACATATGGAAATGGGGAAAAAAGAGAGAAGGAAACAAACTGTAAGAGGGTCTCAAAGAGAGAACAAAATAAGGGTTGATGAAGGGAGGTGGGTAGGGCATGGGCTAGGTGGGCAATGGGTATTAAAGAGGACACTTGGTTTTTTTTGTTTTTTTTTTTTTTTTTGACTTTTTTTTTTTTTTTTATAATTTTATTTTTTATAAACATATATATATATATTTTTTTTCCCCCAGGGGTACAGGTCTGTGAATCTCCACGTTTACAAACTTCACAGCACTCACCATAGCACATACCCTACCCAATGTCCATAACCCCCCCCAACCCCCCTCTGCCCAGCAACCCTCAGTTTGTTTTGTGAGATTAAGAGTCACTTATGGTTTGTCTCCCTCCCAATCCCAACTTGTTTCATTTACTCTTCTCCTACCACATTAACCCCCCATGTTGCATCTCCTCTCCCTCATATCAGGGAGATCATATGATAGTTGTCTTTCTCCGATTGACTTATTTCGCTAAGCATGATACCCTCTAGTTCCATCCATGTTGTTGCAAATGGCAAGATTTCATTTCTTTTGATGGCTGCATAGTATTCCATTGTATATATATACCACATCTTCTTTATCCATTCGTCTGTTGATGGACATCTAGGTTCTTTCCATAGTTTGGCTATTGTAGACATTGCTGCTATAAACATTCGGGTGCACGTGCCCCTTCGGATCACTACGTTTGTATCTTTAGGGTAAATACCCAGCAGTGCAATTGCTGGGTCATAGGGTAGTTCTATTTTCAACATTTTGAGGAACCTCCATGCTGTTTTCCAGAGTGGTTGCACCAGCTTGCATTCCCACCAACAATGTAGGAGGGTTCCCCTCTCTCCGCATCCTCGCCAGCATCTGTCATTTCCGGACTTGTTAATTTTAGCCATTCTGACTGGTGTGAGGTGGTATCTCATTGTGGTTTTGATTTGTATTTCCCTAATGCCGAGTGATATGGAGCACTTTTTCATGTGTCTGTTGGCCATCTGGATGTCTTCTTTGCAGAAATGTCTGTTCATGTCTTCTGCCCATTTCTTGATGGGATTATTTGTTCTTTGGGTGTTGAGTTTGCTAAGTTCTTTATAGATTCTGGACACTAGCCCTTTATCTGATATGTCGTTTGCAAATATCTTCTCCCATTCTGTCAGTTGTCTTTTGGTTTTGTTAACTGTTTCCTTTGCTGTGCAAAAGCTTTTGATCTTGATAAAATCCCAATAGTTCATTTTTGCCCTTGCTTCCCTTGCCTTTGGCGATGTTCCTAGGAAGATGTTGCTGCGGCTGAGGTCAAAGAGGTTGCTGCCTGTGTTCTCCTCAAGGATGTTGATGGATTCCTTTCTCACATTGAGGTCCTTCATCCATTTTGAGTCTATTTTCGTGTGTGGTGTAAGGAAATGATCCAATTTCATTTTTCTGCATGTGGCTGTCCAATTTTCCCAACACCATTTATTGAAGAGGCTGTCTTTTTTCCATTGGACATTCTTTCCTGCTTTGTCGAAGATTAGTTGACCATAGAGTTGAGGGTCTATTTCTGGGCTCTCTATTCTGTTCCATTGATCTATGTGTCTGTTTTTGTGCCAGTACCATGCTGTCTTGATGATGACAGCTTTGTAATAGAGCTTGAAGTCCGGAATTGTGATGCCACCAACTCTGGCTTTCTTTTTCAATATTCCTTTGGCTATTCGCGGTCTTTTCTGGTTCCATATAAATTTTAGGATTATTTGTTCCATTTCTTTGAAAAAAATGGATGGTACTTTGATAGGAATTGCATTAAATGTGTAGATTGCTTTAGGTAGCATAGACATTTTCACAATATTTATTCTTCCAATCCAGGAGCATGGAACATTTTTCCATTTCTTTGTGTCTTCCTCAATTTCTTTCATGAGTACTTTATAGTTTTCTGTGTATAGATTCTTAGTCTCTTTGGTTAGGTTTATTCCTAGGTATCTTATAGTTTTGGGTGCAATTGTAAATGGGATGGACTCCTTAATTTCTCTTTCTTCTGTCTTATTGTTGGTGTAGAGAAATGCGACTGATTTCTGTGCATTGATTTTATATCCTGACACATTACTGAATTCCTGTACAAGTTCTAGCAGTTTTGGAGTGGAGTCTTTTGGGTTTTCCACATATAGTATCATATCATCTGCGAAGAGTGATAGTTTGACTTCTTCTTTGCCGATTTGGATGCCTTTAATTTCTTTTTGTTGTCTGATTGCTGAGGCTAGGACTTCTAGTACTATGTTGAATAGCAGTGGTGATAACGGACATCCCTGCCGTGTTCCTGACCTTAGCGGAAAAGCTTTCAGTTTTTCTCCATTGAGAATGATATTTGCGATGGGCTTTTCATAGATGGCTTTGATAATATTGAGGTATGTGCCCTCTATCCCTACACTTTGAAGAGTTTTGATCAGGAAGGGATGCTGTACTTTGTCAAATGCTTTTTCAGCATCTATGGAGAGTATCATATGGTTCCTGTTTTTTCTTTTATTAATGTGTTGTATCACATTGATTGATTTGCGGATGTTGAACCAACCTTGCAGCCCTGGAATAAATCCCACTTGGTCGTGGTGAACAATCCTTTTAATGTACTGTTGAATCCTATTGGCTAGTATTTTGGTGAGAATTTTTGCATCTGTGTTCATCAAGGATATTGGTCTGTAGTTCTCTTTTTTGATGGGATCCTTGTCTGGTTTGGGGATCAAGGTGAGGCTGGCCTCATAAAATGAGTTTGGAAGTTTTCCTTCCATTTCTATTTTTTGGAACAGTCTCAGGAGAATAGGAATTAGTTCTTCTTTAAATGTTTGGTAGAATTCCCCCGGGAAGCCGTCTGGCCCTGGGCTTTTGTTTGTTTGGAGATTTTTGATGACTGTTTCAATCTCCTTACTGGTTATGGGTCTGTTCAGGCTTTCTATTTCTTCCAGGTTCAGTTGTGGTAGTTTATATGTCTCTAGGAATGCATCCATTTCTTCCAGATTGTCAAATTTGTTGGCATAGAGTTGCTCATAATATGTTCTTATGATTGTCTGTATTTCTTTGGTGTTAGTTGTGATCTCTCCTCTTTCATTCATGATTTTATTTATTTGGGTCCTTTCTCTTCTCTTTTTGATAAGTCTGGCCAGGGGCTTATCAATCTTATTAATTCTTTCAAAGAACCAGCTCCTAGTTTCGTTGATTTGTTCTATTGTTTTTTTGGTTTCTATTTCATTGATTTCTGCTCTGATCTTTATGATTTCTCTTCTCCTGCTGGGTTTAGGGTTTCTTTCTTGTTCTTTCTCCAGCTCCTTTAGGTGTAGGGTTAGGTTGTGTACCTGAGACCTTTCTTGTTTCTTGAGAAAGGCTTGTACCGCTATATATTTTCCTCTCAGGACTGCCTTTGTTGTGTCCCACAGATTTTGAACTGTTGTATTTTCATTATCATTTGTTTCCATGAATTTTTTCAATTCTTCTTTAATTTCCTGGTTGACCCATTCATTCTTTAGAAGGATGCTGTTTAGTCGCCATATATTTGGGTTCTTTCCAAATTTCCTCTTGCGATTGAGTTCTAGCTTCAGAGCATTGTGGTCTGAAAATATGCAGGGAATGATCCCAATTTTTTGATAACAGTTAAGACCTGATTTAGAACCAAGGATGTGATCTATTCTGGAGAATGTTCCATGTGCACTAGAGAAGAATGTGTATTCTGTTGCTCTGGGATGAAATGTTCTGAATATATCTGTGATGTCCATCTGGTCCAGTGTGTCATTTAAGGCCTTTATTTCCTTGTTGATCTTTTGCTTGGATGATCTGTCCATTTCAGTGAGGGGAGTGTTAAAGTCCCCTACTATTATTGTATGATTGTCGATGTGTTTCTTTGATTTTGTTATTAATTGGTTTATATAGTTGGCTGCTCCCACGTTAGGGGCATAGATATTTACAATTGTTAGATCTTCTTGTTGGACAGATCCTTTGAGTATGATATAGTGTCCATCTTCATCTCTTATTATAGTCTTTGGTTTAAAATCTAAGTGATCTGATATAAGGATTGCCACTCCTGCTTTCTTCTGATGTCCATTAGCATGGTAAATTCTTTTCCACCCCCTCACTTTAAATCTGAAAGTGTCTTCGGGTTTAAAATGAGTTTCTTGTAGGCAACATATAGATGGGTTTTGTTTTTTTATCCATTCTGATACCCTGTGTCTTTTGATTGGGGCATTTAGCCCATTAACATTCAGGGTAACTATTGAGAGATATGAATTTAGTGCCATTGTATTGCCTGTAAGGTGACTGCTATTGTATATTGTTTCTGTTCCTTTCTGATCTACTACTTTTAGGTTCTCTCTTTGCTTAGAGGACCCCTTTCAATATTTCCTGTAGAGCTGGCTTGGTGTTTGCAAATTCTTTCAGTTTTTGTTTGTCCTGGAAGCTTTTAATCTCTCCTTCTATTTTCAATGATAGCCTAGCTGGATATAGTATTCTTGGCTGCATGTTTTTCTCGTTTAGTACTCTGAATATATCATGCCAGCTCTTTCTGGCCTGCCAGGTCTCTGTGGATAAGTCTGCTGCCAATCTAATATTTTTACCATTGTATGTTACAGACTTCTTCTCCCGGGCTGCTTTCAGGATTTTCTCTTTGTCACTAAGACTTGTAAATTTGACTATTAGGTGACGGGGTGTGGACCTATTCTTATTGATTTTGAGTGGGGTTCTCTGAACCTCCTGGATTTTGATGCTTGTTCCCTTTGCCATATTGGGGAAATTCTCTCCAATAATTCTCTCCAATATACCTTCTGCTCCCCTCTCTCTTTCTTCTTCTTCTGGAATCCCAATTATTCTAATGTTGTTTCGTCTTATGGTGTCACTTATCTCTCGAATTCTGCCCTCGTGGTCCAGTAGTTGTTTGTCCCTCTTTTGTTCAGCTTCCTTATT
This sequence comes from Lontra canadensis, assembly GCF_010015895.1. Lineage (NCBI taxonomy): Eukaryota > Metazoa > Chordata > Mammalia > Carnivora > Mustelidae > Lontra > Lontra canadensis. The sequence goes on along the minus strand of NW_022631283.1, from coordinate 64,939 downwards.
CTCTGTCATTTGGTCTTCTATATCGCTAATTCTTTCTTCTGCCTCATTTATCCTAGCAGTGAGAGCCTCCATTTTTGATTGCACCTCATTAATAGCTTTTTTTATTTCAACTTGATTAGATTTTAGTTCTTTTATTTCTCCAGAAAGGGCTTTTATATCTCCCGAGAGGGTTTCTCTAATATCTTCCATGCCTTTTTCGAGCCCAGCTAGAACCTTGAGAATCGTCATTCTGAACTCTAAATCTGACATATTACCAATGTCTGTATTGATTAGGTCCTTAGCCTTTGGTACTGCCTCTTGTTCTTTTTTTTGTGGTGAATTTTTCCGCCTTGTCATTTTGTCCAGATAAGAGTATATGAAGGAGTAAGTAAAATACTAAAAGGGTGGCAACAACCCCAGGAAAATATGCTTTAGCCAAATCAGAAGAGATCCCAAATCGTGAGGGGGGGGGGGAAGGGGATAAAAAGAGGTTCAGAAAGAAAAAATAAAATAAAATAAAAAAGAAAAAAGAAACAAATAAAAAAAAAGAAAACCAATAATGAAAAAAATATAAAAAGGAAAAAATATATATATATTGGATAAACTAGTTAAAAAACGTTAAAAAAGAAAAGGGTAAAAGTTTAAAAAAAATTTAGCAGAAGAAGAGAAAAAAATTGAAAAAGAAAAAAAAAATTAAATTAAATTAACTGCAAGGCTAAAGAATCATGGGGAGAAAGCCATGAGTTCCGTGCTTTGCTTTCTCCTCCTCTGGAATTCCGCTGCTCTCCTTGGTATTGAAACCGCACTCCTCGTAAGTGAACTTGGTCCTGGCTGGGTTTCTTGTTGATCTTCTGGGGGAGGGGCCTGTTGTAGTGATTCTCAAGTGTCTTTGCCCCAGGCGGAGTCGCACCGCCCTTACCAGGGGCCGGGCTGAGTAATCCGCTCGGGTTTGCTTTCGGGAGCTTTTGTTCCCTGAGCGCTTTCCGTAGAGTCCGGAGGACGGGAAGGAAGATGGCGGCCTCCCAGTCTCCGGCCCGGAGGAGCCGAGAGCTAGGGGTCCCACTCCTCAGTGCGCCCTCAGAGAACAGCGCCCAATTACTCCCGTCTGCCTGGCCTCCGGCTGCGCTCCGAGCTCACCGAGCCTGCGACCGGTTCAAGGTAAGCCCGAGCTGTGAGCTCACTCCTCGGCTCCGTCTCTGTAGCCGGCTTCCCTGTTCTAATACCTGCGAGCTCTGCGACACTCAGACACCCCGATCCTTCTGTGACCCTGCAGGACCTGAGGCCACACTGGCCCCGCGTGGGCTTCACCCCAGTTAAGCCTCTGGAGCGATGTCCCTCAGCGGAACAGACTTTTAAAAGTCCCGATTTTATGCTCCGTTGCTCCGCCGCTTGCCGGGAGCCGGCCCCTCCCCCCGGGGTCTGTCTTCCCGTCCCTTTGGATTCGCTTCTCCGCCAGTCCTACCTTTCAGCAAGTGGTTGATTTTCTGTTTCTAGAATTGCTGTTCTTCTTCTCTTCGATCTCCCGTTGGATTTGTAGGTGTTTGCAATCTTTAGATAAGCTATCTAGCTGATCTCCCGCAACCTGAAGTAGTCTCAGCTGCTACTTCTCCGCCATCTTGACTCCTCCCCCCTGAACTGACTTTTAAAAAAATTTCTAAGCAATTAAAAATTTAAAAAATTATTTAAAAAACATTTTAAAAAGAAGAAAAGCCTCAGAGAAACCTCACTGCCCAGATTAACTCTATAGCTACTGCCCAAGTTCTACCCTAGTAGAGTCTTTTAGTTCCTGGATCAGATCAGGCCCAAGCTCTTCGAAACAGCCTTCAAGGGCACCTTGGAGGTACCCTCCTCTCCCTCCACCCCCATCAAGAGGACACTTGTTTTGATGAGCACTGGTTGTTGTATGTAAATGATGAATCACTGAATTCTGCTCCTAAAACCAATATTGCACAGTATGTTAATTAACTAGAATCTAAATAAAAATTAAAAAGAAAAAATATATTTATGACGCTGTTCCTAAATTATAATAAATATTATATCTTGGTTTAGAAACAATCAAACACGGTATTTTTTAGAAGAATTCACTCCCTCTTTTTCTCTCTCTCCTCTTTTTCTCTCTTCCTGTCCTCTTACCACAGAGTTTGATGTCTTAAAAAAGCTACCCAAAAGAAGCATTCCCAGTCTAGTCCAAAATTTTTTTAAACAAACAAACATAGCCCGCCCCCCCAATCAGAAAACTTTGCCTCAGAACTGAACCCCACTGTGGCCTGGTTAACGTTCTCTGATTCCACCAAAGTGGAGGCTCAGAATGTTTGCCAGAAGCTACTCTTCCCTCTAAATCTGAGGAAAACGAGTAGTCTTTTTTTTTTTCTTTTTTAAGCCTTTGTTGGAGGCTAAATCATCACTAATCATTGGCATTCCTTTGTGGCCTTACTTTTTGTAGTTTTAAATTTACTTTTGGGTTCAGGGACTTTTCTAAAATGCCTTTTCTGGGCTTGGCAGGGCACATGGCTGGAGTACTCAATTCTGCATAATCGATGGAGAACGTGGTTGGTAAAGTCCATCCTCCCTGCCCTCTTTTGCTTCTATTTTGAGGATTAGAATAGGGTTCAAGTCCAGGGAGCCAAAGGAAACCTGACTTCCTTCTTCCTTTCTTTAATTTCCAGTCTCTCCAGCACATCTTTCCAACACCCAGAATGGATTCTGTCTATCCCCATTGAAGACTCTTCTCGACTTATCATCATGTAGGCATCTGATATGCAAATCACCAAGTGTTCTCTGTTGAAGACATAAAGGCTGACCTGTCCCAGCTCAAGTGATACCCCAAACCACCCAACAAAATGAAATTTGGATTGGCTGGGGGAGAAGTTGGTTTTCTCGTTGCTCCAGTCACTTGTACACATGATGACAAAACCCAAAGCAAGAAAACCCACACTACTCCAAGGTAGATCAGGAGTAAATATGCACTCTTCCAGGAATTACTTTCGAATCCAAGGGTTTCGTGGTAGGACCTACATAGCAAGTTCCCTCCGTGGACTTAAAGTCGCTGGATCAAAATATCCCTGTGATGTGAAAGTTGCCATATTTGCAGTGTTCCATTCTTTATACAAGAAAGTTCTGTTCTTTATACAAGTGTGCTGCACTTAATAGAGACACACGGCTATGTTCACAATACCCTAGGTTTATGGAGGAAGGTGTGTCGAACTAATCACCTTTTACAAACTGGCAAGTTTTTGGTATAGTTCATGGACCTAGTGAGTAGTATGGGCTCTAGGGGTTGCATTTCATAAGCAAACAGACAGTTATGTGCAGCTCGAAAGTGGGACCAACCAAAGTTTCCACTGACTGACGAATGGGTAAGAAAGATGCTGTATACACACACACACACACACACACACACACACACACACACACAGAATATTACCCATCTAAAAGAATGAAATCTTGTCATTTGCCACAGTGTGGATGGAGCTAGAAAGTATCATGCTAAGTGAAATAAAGTCGGTCAGAGAAAGACAAATACCATATTATTTCACTCATGTGTGGAACAAAAAAACACAACAAAACAAAACAAATGAGTGAAGGGGAAAAAGAGAGAGAGGGAAGCAAACCAAGAAACAGACTCTTAACTATAGAGAACAAAATGGTGGTTATCAGAGGGGAGGTGGGTGAGGAGATGGGGGGAATAAGTGATGGGGATTAAGGAGGGCACTTGTTGCAATGAGCACCGGGTGATCTATGAAAGTGTTGAACCACTACATTGTATGCCTGAAACTAATATTACACAGTATGTTAATTAACCAGAATTTGAATAAACGCTTTAAAAAACGGGAGCAACAGATACAAGACTCCAGGAGAGTGGCAAATTCAATACAGAAAAAGAGATGTTTGGCTCAAAGTCGGGGAGATGAGGTTCTAAGAATTGGAAGTGCAAAATGAATTAAAACGCTTTTAGTTAAACATTTTAAAGGAGAAGGATCAATAATTATTTCATACTTTGAAATGTGACACTTGTTGGAAACAAATCTTCCTCTTAACCCAAAGGAATGAGAACAAAGACATTTAAGTGGCTTCAGGGAGGGACGGTTGGAGGCAAATGAACCTTTTTATGTCCCTTAAAAAAATTCTTTTTTGAGTCTAGTTGACACACAATGTTACATTACTTTCAGGTATGCAACAGAGTGATTCAACTTCTCTATACCTTATGCTATGCTCACCACAAATGTAGCGCCCATCTGTCACCACACAACGCTATTACAATATCATTGACTAGACTCCCTATGCTGTGCCTTTCATCACTGTGATTTATTCACTCCATAACTGGAAGCCTGTATGTCCACTCCCCTTCACCCACTGTGCCCATTCTCCACACCCCCTTCCCTTTGGCCGCCATCAGTTTGTTCTCTGTATTTATAGGTCAAATTTGGCTTTTTTGTTTGTTTATTCATTTTTTTTACATTCTGCATATGACTAAAATCCTATGGTATTTTTCCTTCTCTGTCTGACTTATTTCACTTAGCATAATACCTTCTACACTCATCCATGTCAATCCAAGTGGCATGATCTCATCACTTTTTATGTTTGCATAATATTCCATCACCATATACACATTCTTGATCCTTACTGATGGATTCTTTTTTTTAAAAAAAGATTTTGTTTATTTATTTTAGAGAGAGAGAGAGTGAGCAGGAGGAGGGGCAGGCAGAGGGGGGTAGAATCGTAAGCAGACTCTGTGCTGAGCACGGAGCCTGATTCAGGGCTCGATCTCATGACCCTGAGATCATGACCTGAACTGAAAGCAAGAGTCAGATGCTTAACCGACTGAGCCACCCAAGCACCCCTACTGATGGACTTTAAGTTGCTTCTATATCTTCACTATTGTGAATAATGCTGCAATGAACATAGGAGTGTATCTATCTTTTTGCATTAGTGTTTTCATTTTCCTCAGGTGAATACCCAATAGTGGAGTTATTGGATCATATGGTATTTCCATTTTTAGTATTTTAAGCCACAGTGGCTGCGCCAATTTACATCCCCAGCAACAGTGTGAGAGGGTTCCTTTCTCTTCACATCCTCGCCAACACCTGTTCTTTCTTGTGTTGTTGATTTTACCCATTCTGACAGGTGTAAGGTGATCTCTCTCTGTGGTTTTGCTTTGCATTTCCCTGATGGTGAGTGATGCTCAGCATCTTCTCATCTGGATGTCGTTGAAAAAAGAGTCTCTTGAGCGCCTCTGCCCATTTTTTAATTGGATTGTAAATAACCAACTGTGTTTGGAGGTAGAAGACTGAGGTTTGAATTTACCCCCCCCCCAATCAATTTCCTACATGACAGCCAAAATGCTTTTTAATGACTCAATTGTGATTATGTCCCTAACCAAAGTAGGGTTCCCCAGCAGCTTCTCATCATTCTAAAATCCCCATGTCCATAACATCATCTATACAGGGAGACCTAGGTCCAGCCGCACCTGGGACAGTCTGGTTTATGCTCTTATCCTGGTGTGAGTTTGACAGCACAACCTCCGCAAACACAAGCCTCCAATTTGGACACTTTCTGTCACCCCTGCCCCATTGGTCTCACCTGGGCCCTCCCCACTCCATCCCTGCTGCCCATCTGCACATGGGGGCAGAGCCTGCTGGTTGCCTCCATGTGTGTTCTCCTCCTTTTTCTCTTAGTAAGGGATCGATCCCCCCCAACTGTTAGACCTTATAGAGTAAAGCCCATTTCTCCTCCCTAGCGATGAGGTGCGACCATGTGATTAAGAGCTTGGTAAAGGGATGTGTGCCAAAGTGATGGAGGCAAGGCCCAGGGAAAGTTCTTAAAAGGAGGAAGTGTGTCCATCTTCTTCCCTTTTTCTTATCCTGCTGCTTGGACCATGGATGTGGAAGTGAGCCTTCTGGGACCATGGATCTGAGAGATGACAAGATAACTGGGAATGACCAACCGAATGGAATGGACCCACACGCCAGCCTGGGGTCACCCACCTACCGACAGTTCCATAGATGCCGAACTTCACTTACGTTGCTTTTATTCGGGGTCTCATTTACATACAGCTATACATACAGCATATCCAAATGAAACAGGATTTGCTACTAGAAATGCCTAAAATGCAGGCGTTGGCTTTGTGTCAGAAGCTGGTTCTAGGGCTCAGTGGGTTAAGCCTCTGCCTTCAGCACAGGCCATGATCTCAGGATCCTGGGATGAAGCCCTGAATCAGGCTCTCTGCTCAGTGGGGAGCCTGCTTCCCCCTCTCTCTCTGCCTGCCTCTCTATCTACTTGTGATCTCACTCTCTCTGTCAATAAATAAATTAAATATTTTTTAAAAAAGAAGCTTGTTCTAAGGACTCAGAAACTGCAGGCTGTCAGGCGAGCGACCCTTTTCACAGATGACCCTTGATGAAAGCACCTCCTACAGTAACTGGAAAGTCAGATTACATACCGGTCAAGTGGGGGAAATGGTGGAGAAACTGGGTGCTCTGGTGGGTATTGGTGGCTCCTAGCAGAGCCCCTGAAAGAGAGAGATGAACTCAGGTTAGAGGTAGTCATGTAGCAGGCAGTGATGGAGGGGGATTTTGTTCTGCAATGGGCAGGACTCTGCGGCGTAAAATTGGGGTTGTTGGAGAGACCAAGTTTAAAAGCTAGCTGTTACTGTGCCCCTAAATGAAACCCGTTGCAAGCAAAGCTACAGGCTTAGGAGGTGATACTACAGTCCAAAGTCTTTTCCAGGCATCTCTGGTCAATAATTTTTACTTTGTCAGACAGTATGAGAGATAGAGAGGAAGGATGAAAGAGGAAGAGGAGGAGGGGGAGGTGGAAAAAAGGGAGGAAGAGGGGGAGGGGAGGAGGAGGAGGAAAGACAAGAGAGGGAGGAAGAGGGGGAGGAGGGGAAACACCAGTCCAGTGTCAAACGCTGCATCCAGAGGGTATGGCCTCCCTCTAGAGCTTATCATTTCAGAGGATCTCAAATTGTTGTCATTAGGCTGAGAGAAAGAGAAGGGATGGAACAGAGGGCTAGTAAGAACAAACCAGAGGCTTGGGGCTTTGAGCCTGTTGGGAATTGACAGGTTGCACGCACAGGGCGCTGAGCAGAAGCAAACAGGGCAGGACATGACTGTGTTTTTGAGGCAACCGTGTTGCCAAAGAAGTCAGACATTCGCTTTTCCAGAACCTGTGACCGCTCCACCCCTCAAGCCACTTCTGGCCCCCCAAAGGGCTCAGGTAGGAAGGGGGTTGTGGAATCTGACCTGCCATCAAGAAGGACCACCGATGCTCATCTCAGACTCTGCCACAGCTGAGACGGGATAAGGCACGGAGAACACAACCCAGGAGCCCGGGAGACAGTGGGAGCAGGTTCCGGACGCAGGGGCAGCACATGTGCGCGCGCACGTGCGCATGCACGCAGGCCCCTGCGCATGAGTGCGTGCGTGTGCAAGCACATGTGCGCGTGTACCCCCCACATGCTTTACTCCATGGTCCAGGCGGGTTGTTGGAAACTGTTTTAGAAATAGGGGCTCCTGGGTGGCTCAGTCGCTTGAGCGCCTGACACTGGGTGTGGCCCAGGTCATGCTCTTAGGGATCGTGGGATTGGGCCCACGTTGGACTTGGCGCTAAGCAGGGAGTCTGCCGCTCCCTCGCCCTCTGCCCTTCCCCACCAAAGAAATTTTTGATGAACAGGTGACCACTGCAGATTTCCCGTCTTTGTCCTTCAAATCTGAGTGGGGGTATAGTGTTATTTTTGGGACTCTGTGTATTAGTTGGCTAAAGCTGACTGAAAAGCAACACAACAGATACTTATAGTGTCACGGTTCTGGGGGCTGGGAGTCTGAGAGCAAGGAGTCAGCAGGATTGGTTCGTTCAGAGAGCTCAGGTGCTAGGAAGGCTCCAGTCCAGGTCTCTTGCCTGGGCTCAGGTGGGTTGCTGGCAACCTGTGAGCAGGGAGGCTCACCACCGTGTCTCCCTCCGCCTTCTTCACACGGTGTTCTGTGAAGTCTTAGGCCCCTGTCTTCCAACCACCATACTCTTACAACATCCTGTGTTCTCCTTCATAGCACATAAATCAATGATAACTAGATGTATATGGAACTGCAAATGGAATGAATGATAGCTGCTCCTAGGGCCATATTGTAAGCTCCTGAAAGAAAGGCAAAATATGACTCACTTTGTGGGTGGCCTCTGTGACAGGCTCATGGTCTTGGAATGCCCTCTTCTCAAGCCCTCTTCTTGAGTGTGGGCTCAACTTAGTGACTAAGGTAATAGAAAATGATAGAAGGAATCAGAAGACATTTCTGAGATGAAGTAATAGGAAGGCTGTGGCTTCTGTCTTAGGTGCTCTGTCTTGGATCACTCCTTCTGGATGAAGACAACAGCCATGTTGTAAGGGAGCCCTGCACAGAGAGGCCTACCTGGGTGAGCTCGGACCGGTCTTCCACCCCCATTCATGACTTGAGATGACTGCAACCTTGTGAGAGATTTTGAGCCAGAGACATCCAGGTAAGCTATGCCTAGACATCTGAGCCAGGGAGCTGTGAGAAAGCAAAAGTTTGTTGGGATAAGCTGGTAAACCTTGGACCAATTCATTAGCCAGTAATAATGAGCCATATACTTCCTCATGAAGACATCCCTGGAACGTAACCCGAGGACACTGTCAGAAAATACTGGTTGAATGAATGATATATACATTCATGGGTTCTCTAATCAGGAGATGTAATATATCACTCCAGCTCTCTAAGTCTCGAGTTCCTCATTTTTTTTTAAAGATTTTATTTATTTATTTGAGAGAAAGAGAGAAAAATAGAAACAACACAAGTTGGGGGGAGAGGTAGCGGGAAAGGGAGAAGCAGGCTCCCCAACTGAGCCACACAGGTGCCCCTTGAGTTCTTCATTATTAAAATGAGTTACTCCTCTTAAAATAAGGATTAAATAAAACCTTATGCAGGAGTGTCTTATAAACCATAAGAAATGGCACAAATATTGAACTCACTTAAGTATTTGTGTTTCCTGTATGTTCTAGAAATGACCGAAGGGGACTGATGGTTTGCCTGATGTGAAGGCCACTGGGCTGTTGGCACACAGCCTATCAGGTTGCCTACCATACTGCCCGTGAGGTAATTTACTTTAAATACTTCACCAACCACATATGGCACATGTACGCATTTGTTTTCAATGAAAACCTCAGGAGTGCTTATTAAGCATTTGAAAGACCCTAATCAGAAATCCACACCCCAGGGGTGATGAGTTATGAGATGGAGACCTTTACCCAGGAACCCACACTCCAGGGGCAAAAGCTTTGACTCTCAATTCTCCAGACCTGCTGGTGAGAGTCTACCAACCAGAACAATCGATGTTAGAAGCAACTTTTTACTGTTGTTTCTACTGGACAGCATTTAAGTTTGTAGTTGACTTGAAAAATGTGGGGGTTCTTCATTGCCTTATGTCAATAAGAATCTAGGATGCTTTGGGCCCTAGTGGTCCCCAAAGGAGGACCCTATCTGCTGAGCTGCCTTGGAGGACCAAGGGGCTGCAGGAACGCCGTGGGTTGGTCACAGAGTGAACCTCCACTCAGAATCGAGGACAGAATTTAGGGACTATCCTAAGCTTAACAGAATGGACCTATATAATTTTTTTTTCAGCTTGTGTTTTAGTAAGTGTTTGTGTGGCGTGATTTTGCCTGAGACTTGCTTTCTGTGTGACAAAGGGTTGTGGGGCAGGAGACAAACAGCCTTGATCTACCTTGAATCACTGGACGTGACTGAAATTCCCCCAGAGGACCCGACATGGCTGGACCACTGACACATCTTAGATTGCTCACAAAACCCAGCTTCACCGTCCACTGCCGAAACGGGACACTCTGTCCAAACTTGTAAAGACCAATACAAGTGGGAAAATGAATGCATTATCACTCAATTGCCCTCAGTCTCCTCAGATGGTGAATCCTGGTGGGAATATATTTGCTAAAAATAACTCGGACTTCATTGCTCTTGCCTCTAACTTTATGTAAGACCTCCTCTTGCTGTCAGTCAACCCCATTCCTGCGTCCCGCTGACCACCCCTGCTGTTGGGCCACGTCCTCCACACACCCCACATCCACTGGCCACAGGCCGTGTCTGTCCCCCCACCCGCCATGGGCACAGGCTGTGTGGGCGACTCCCCACACCCGAGAGTTTCAGGGCCCCACGGAGAGGTTGGCAGATTGTCCTTTCCCTCAACTCTGTGTCACCGTCTGTCACCCAAGCCCTAAAATAGCAGTGCTCCCCATTGGTAGCTTGTGCCTCTAGCCACGCTTCTGTGGGGAATCAGAACTTGTCTTTGGGTGGAGGAAGGGGCAGGAGACAGATACTGTCTCTCTCCCACCCTTTTCCACTACCTCCTCCAGAGAACTTCACACCAGAAGGCTCTGCCTCCTCCTTCGGCTGCAGCCAAGTCTACGGGCAGCCTGTCTTCCTTCTGATCACCAGACTTATCGGGACCCACGGACCCCTCACTGTGGGCACAGCCCCGGCACAAGCTGAAATCGCTGCTCTTTCCTTACTGTGATTGGAGAGATAATGCTTTAAAAATGTCAGGTCCGGAAGGGTCTTTGGTTATGCAAAGATAGGGAATTTTTGCCCTAGTTTTTCCTCCTAAAAAAAGAAGCTTTGCTCCTCAGTTGCTTCGCCTTTCAACTTTCACAGCAGAGGCTTCTGAAGCTTGGGAAGAAACGATCAGCTCCTGTCATGAATTGATGCAGGACAGGAGTCAGGAAGCACAGTTAAGGAAGTTCTTCAGAAATGTAAATAACACATAGGATCGTGGCAATAAGATCTGAGGTCAATAATTAGCCCTCCGTTGAGTTAACAAATGGATTAACACCATTTACGAGTATGAACCCAAGAATGTGCTGGAAAACAGCCTCTCCAAGATATGTTGGGACAGAGCCGTTACTAACAGATTAACAAATTCTGGCCAACAGACCAGATATTCTGTTGTTTGACAAACTTAATAAAACAGAGATGCTCACTGATATTGCTTTCCTACTAAATAGAAATATCCCAAGAACATATGCAGAGAGGATAAATAAGTATGTGGCTTTGACAGAAGACTCAGAATGAAAGCAGAATGTGAGGGACAAGAGAAAACCCAGCTAACATTTCTGTACTGTGGATGGGTTTCCTAGCTTAACACACTGGACATTCGCTGTAATGAGACTTTATTCAAAGACAGAAGTTCTACATGTTCTACAGGACTTTTTAATTCTGTGTTAATGAGTGATGGATAATCAAAATGTGGCTGGCTTCTGTTCATTTTTGAAGTACATAAAGATCTATTAATCCAAAGAGCAAGAATAAAATGCTGATGTGAAAATTTATCAGGTTGTACACTTAAAATATATGTGTGTCTGTGTTCTCGGTAGTATGCTATGTTTTGATTAAAAGTTTTTAAAGTGTTATTGCTGAAGATCTCCACTCTCATTTAGGCCGTGGTAAGCCACAATGACTCACATACATTTTTATAAAATACATTTTCTAGGACTACAGCCCACAGCACAGCTCCTCATTGTTTAATTCCTAGGCTGAGTGACTATTTCAGAGTTAGCCACGGAAGTGTTCTGATGGTACATGCTTTGCAAACTCTGATAGGTATGGAAAAAAGTGAGAGTAACATTAACGGTAGCCAAGGACTCTATGCTTTAAACACAAAAAGAAGCCCATCAATGCTCTGCTTGTTGCAAAGTCACAAAGCTCTGCTTCTGGCCTGTGGGGATAAGGCCAAGTAGAGCCTTATTTGCATTGCATATCACCTGGATTGTTTAAATTCTTTTGGAAGGCATACCTCCTTATCCGTTGATCTATTGATGGACACTTGGGCTGTGCCAAATTATGGAAGCAGCCCAAGTGTCTTTCAATAGATGAATGGATAAAGAAGATACGAATATATATATATATACACACACATATATATGGAGTATTACTCAGCCATCAAAAAGAATGAGCTCTTGCCATTTGCAATGACACAGATGGAGCTAGAGAGTATTATGCTAAGTGAAGTAGCTCACGCAGAGAAAGACAAATACTGTATGATCTCACTCATACATGGAACTTAAGAAACAAAACAAATGAGCAAATAGGAAATAAAAACAGAGAGAGAGAGAGACAAACCAAGAAGCTGACTTTACAGAGAACAACATGATGGCTACCAGAGGGGATTGGTGGGAGGATGGGTGAAATAGGGGATGGAGGTTAAGGAGGGCCTGAGTGTTGCATGGAAGTGTTGAATCACTACATTGTACACCTGAAACTAATATCACATTGTATGTTAACTCCACTGGAAAGAAAACAAAATAATAATAAAAAATTCCTTTGGAAGGCGGCTCATGAAGCCCCTCAGCTCTTTTCCATTTAAGTAAGTGAACTGAAAACATGAATCTTGGGAACAATAATTCAAGTATTGGAATGTACTGGGTGAAATAAAGTCTGAAGATGAGTAATGCTTGAACACATTCCAGAACCTTCTGTCCAAAGCAAATACAGACTTGTCTGCAAGGTGATGATGGCATTGACACAGTGAATGTCACACACCTCAGGATCGGACTGGAGGCTGACATCATCGCATCTCTGTCCTGAGGGGTGGCAGGACGATTCCTCAGGCGGTGTGTGTTCACTCTGGCTGGCAGTGAGCATCCTTGGCAAGCTAGAGGGTCTCGTGTTTTCGCCCAGGCCTGTGATGTTGTAGATACGACACAGGCCACGGATCAGTGTTCAGTGGTGCCTTGTCACCAAAATAGTCTATAAGATAAAATCATAAAATAAATAAGACACACATCCTGGCTCTCCTTTTCAAATCTAAAAGGTGGGAAGAAAAACAATCATTTGGAATTGTGAGGGAAAGAGAGGGGGAGCGATCAAATTGCCCACGCACTTGACTTGAGTGGAGGACCCCTGCTCCACCTTTCAGTGACCCATGTCAAGGTCACGCACACTACACACTTTCTAAAATCTCTCTTTCAAGTGGCATGCACCAGCTTTGGCATGGGAAGACGGAGACTGGTAAAGAGCGGGTAGAGGGCCAACCTTCCATGATGACAGAGAGGGCAGTGATGTAGGTGAAGAGATATGAGCTCTGATGAAGGTTTCCCTGCCCCCAACCTCTTTCTTTATTCAAAAAGCGGGCTTTGAGCTACTGCACCGAGCTGTGTTCCATGCTGAGTGCCTGCTCTTCTAGCCTGAGCAAACATGGTCCTCCTCTCTGCAGTAACAACCATCACAGGTACCACCCAGTGCCCTGGAAGGGACGGCTTCCCTGGCAGGGACAGCTTCCCTGGCAGGGCAGGCTGTGGCTGCTGTGGGGCTCCAGGCACCAAAGCTGAGGCCCAGGCAGAGAGGTTCTGTGCATGCTGTGGATGTCCCAAAGAGCAGAGAACAGGAATTTCTCGATCACGTGTACCTTGATCGGTTCAGTTGCAGTGTGAAGATTTCCTGAATGTTGGCTCTTAAATTATCAATATAATAATATCATATAACAGCTTCCACTCACATATTAATTTTAAAAAGTCTTATCCATACTTTTTAAATATGTTGATTACAGCTTTTCCCTCCCCTGCCTCCTTCCCTCCTTCCTCCTTTCCATCCTGCTTTCCCTCCCTCCCTCCTTTCTCCTTCCTTCCCTCATTCATTCAAAGTAGAAGAGATAATATGCCCCAAACCTATTGGCCAAAGGCTTCACTTGTTTGGGGCCCTGGGAAGGCTGGGTCCCCTGAATCAGCTCTTCCTGTCCCCGAGCTTGGAGTGACACTTCTCTCTGTGACTGTCCCCTTTCTTCTTCCACTTTTTCCCTTCCATTCTCCTGCTAATCTTCATTTTCAACCTGGCTTGAAACACTGGGGTTAAGCTAGCTGCCACCTGCTGGGAAATGCGCTTCTCACACATTTCCAGGACATGGGTCCTACCATTCTCTTCACCCTGAGCGTCCCTTTCATGCTTCCACTCTGCCCCTCTCCACTCTTGACCATCACAGAGCACGGGCCATGCTTTCACAGCCAGCAACTCCTTTCAACCCATATGTGACCACTCAGCATGTTTTAAACAGGCACAGTTTACATGCTGTTTCTTAGAGTCGACAGGATCTCATTTTGAAGACAAAATGAAACAAGAACAGTTGCTAAGCTCTGAATGAATTCAAAATCCTCCCTCCATTAGGAGAGTTTTACCCTCTCCTTCAGGTGCAATAGTAGTATTCGTTAATCGTTTTTGGAATACTAACCTGTCTTCACTATTTGGCAGTCTACTAAGCATTTCCCTGTCACAAGAGTTGTTAAGTAACCTCTCTAAATCCTCACAGTGGTCCTATGAGGGAGGGACTGTAATTTTTAAAATGAGCAGAATAAGACCCAGAAAGTTTAAGTGCCTTGCCCACGTCACCTGGCTGTAAGTGGAAAGGGTGCTGAGCCGCATGGTAGGGATGGAATGAAGGTAGTTTCCCTTCTTGCCCATTTCTTTCATACCATAGAGAAGACACTGCTTGTAGGTACTTTGTTCCTTTAAGACTTAGAGAAGCCTGAGAGAGCTGGAACAATTACCATTACTTAATGACCTTGACCTTGACCTTGACTGAAACCCCAAAGAAGGCAGAGCAGCCCAAAGAAGAGAAGAGCTTCAACCCCATAAAGAACTTTGCTGTTTCTACTACAGCATATTTTTTAGCCTTTAATTCTCTCATAACAATATTACAGTATTATTTTCCTCAGATACATTATTATTACCCAAACTAAGCTTTTCGTTGCTAATTATGCTATTTTTAGACCATCCATACAGTAACAAAAACACATGGTAGAAAATTCAGTCAAGCACTCGGTTGGACCTTTTCTTCTTGTTCATGTAATGTCCAGTAATGTCAAATCTAATTTTTACAGAATGAGCTGGGCCCAAGTTCTTCCATAAAAATAGATTTTTTTTTTTTTCAGGGAAAATGGGAAATTGACAATTTCCCTAAGAATCTTATATGAAGAAGTACTCTCTTCTATTTGAACAACGACATGAAATTAAGCACTCCTGGATTCTTTTCCCCTTTATTAATGAATTAGAATACACAATAGATTTAAAATTAAATAAAATTCTCATCAGCATCATTCACGTCTTCATTACTGGTCACTTGTGCTTTGTGAAACTGGGTTTCCATTTAAATGGCTTCATGTCAAAATGGGATTTGGCTGTGGATGCCTGCCGGGGAAGTGGGGTGAGGGTGATGCCTAGCTGGGCGGCAGGCTGACCTGACCCGATACAGCCTGCTCTGAGGCCAGTCAGGGCAGGGGACGGCCACAGGGAACCAGCCAGGGAAGCTGTAATAGGGCAGCCAGGTGGGGGCAGCGGCAGAAAGACAAGCACAGATACAGAAGGCCATGGCCAGCCGCGGCCTTGAGACGGTCAACAACCACTCGGGTGACTCCAGATAAAGGCTCCTGAGACAGTTCCTCTCATGGAACCTGGCTTGAATTGACTCACACAGCCGCTAACTGGTTTTCCCTTTATATCCCAGCCTAACACCTGCGGGTCACTTCCCGCATGCTTCTGGACTCTTGTCCAGATTCTCAGGAGATCCCCTGGACAGTGGGGACCTTAGATACTCCCTGGACAAGCAATTTTGGAATTCTCCCTCCTGTGGAAGGCAGACACCTGGACTCAGAGTAGGGCTTGGGGGCAACCGTCTGAAGGGATTTTTGCCTCTTGATTCACGAGTTGTGTTGGAAATGTGACAACACAATGCTACATGGCTAATTCTTTTCTAATTCTGGTGCTGTTTTCCAAAAGTGACAGATTTCAGAATAACTAAATAATTTCTAGCATCTTTTTTTTTTCCCTCCCAATATTAGTATTACATGTGAAACCTGGTATTCTGAGACTTTCCACCACCCATCTGGTTCTCTAGGAATCTTTAAAAAGTGCAAGTACTAAAAAAAGAAAGAGGAAGAAAAGAGAAAAAAGAATAATTTCAGGGCCATACATATGTCCCTTTGGCCAAACAGTGTTTTCTAGTATCATCAGAAGGGCATAATGAACTCAGCATCATTATCTAGTCTTAATAATTTAGGGAAGAAGTTAAATATGGTAGCATAATTGATGTCTTCATGCATTGCTTAGATTAGGGATTGACTCTTGCATTCTTTGCTGTAGACCATTGGAAAGTCTTTAGTGAAACCACATTTAAACCGGTTACGCTGACTGGTTACGCTACCGGTAAAAAGGAAATCCTCCTCCTTCTTGCTCGATTACAATCAGTCTGAGCTTCTACTGCTCACACACCACCGTTAGCTTATAGAGGATCATGTGATCACAATGGACCCAGATCATCCCTGGGAGAGCTATGCCCATAGGCACCACTTGCTGGGGGCCACATGTTCTTAAAAGATCACTCCCGTCTGTCTTCTACAATCCTGTACTTTTTCTGTTAAAGAATGACTGTCCTTTCTTACCTTCTGACCCAGAGCCATGTTTTGAAATGAACATAGGAATTCTGCCGAGCATTTTATCAGCTGTGATGGAGCTTCAGGTATTTCTACAAAATTATCAAATTTATGTGGGGGTGCCTGGGGGGCTCAGCGTCTGCCTTCGGCTCAGGTCATGATCTTGTGGTCCTGGGATGGAACCCCGAGTCAGGCTCCCTACTCAGTGGGGAACCAAATTCTCCTTCTCCCGCTGCCCCTGCTTGTGCATACTCTTGCTCTGTCAAATAAATAAAATAAAATTTAAAAAAAGCTATATGATAATATGATTCTGAATCCTGTTTTTGTCTTTGTTTTTTTTCCCTTCTCTATGTCGACTTCATTTCTAGAGCTGTTCTTTTTCCAAAGCGTATTTTCCTCAGTGACAGCCCTGGAAAGTGAACCATGTACGAGGCACCACCCACATGTATGGGAGCTAATGCAGATTGCTGCAAAGATTCTGAATAAAATATTAGCAAATAGAAATGGCCATCGATTAAAAAAATCAAGTGGAGATCACTCCAGAACACAATAATAGTTCAATATTAAGAAATATGTTAATATAAATCACCACTTTAATAAATTAATCACCAATCATATGTTGATCCGAACAAATGCTATAATGTGTCCTAGAGGTAATATCACACCCTCATTTTTAAAAAAACCTTCCTGTAATGGGTATACTTTCTTACTTTCTTATGATAAATCTACATACACATTCATTTCAATGTTAATATCAGAGTGTTGTGTGGTAAAACCCTAAAAGACAAGTACTTCCGTTCAAGTCAACAGCAGGTTAGGGATCTCTATTATTACCAATATTATTTAAAATTATTCTGGAAATACTAGTTGAAGGAATTAAAATCACAGTATAGGGGCGCCTGGGTGGCTCGGTGGGTTAAAGCTTCTGCCTTCCGCTCAGGTCATGATCTCAGGGTCCTGGGATCGAGCCCCGCATCAAGCCCCACATCAAGCCCTGCATCGGGCTCTCTGCTCAGCAGAGAGCCTGCTTCCTCCTCTCTCTCTGCCTGCCTCTCTGCCTACTTGTGATCTCTCTCTGTCAAATAAATAAAATAAAATCTTAAAAAATAAAATAAAATCACAGAATAAGAGGTCCAAATAATACACCTAAATAGGAGGCAACATTTTTATTATTTGCAGATGATATGATGTGACTTTACATTTTGGAAACCCCATGAGAATTAAATAAAATCTTATTTAAAAGTTGGGGCACATGGGTGGCTCAGTCGGTTGAGGACTGATCTCAGTTGATCAGCCTTTGATCTCAAGGACTCTTGATCTCAGTTCACTCAGGTCTTGATCTCAGGGTCCTGAGTTCAAGCCCCACATCGGGCTTTGCGTTGGGCATGGAGCCTACTTAAAAAATAAAAATCTTATTTAAAAGAAAAGAAGGGGTGCCTGGGTGGCTCAGTTGGTTAAGCATCTGCCTTCAGGTCAGGTCATGATCCCAGAGTCTTGAAATTGAGCCCCACGTAGGGGATCCTTATTCAGTGGGAGTCTGCTTCTCTCTCTCCCTCTGCCCCCCAACTTGTGCTCTCTCTCGTTCTCTCTTTATCTCAAATAAATAAATGAAATAAAAAACAAAGCAAAAGAAATAGGTGGCCACTTAAGGAAAAAAAAAAATTAATAGCTTTTAACCAAACAGAAGAAAGAAGCAAAAAGAGGACACAGCATTCTTTTTATTTATTTATTCCATACAATTTTTTCTCGAGGGGCTCCTTTGTGCCGAGCCCTGGGGACCCATCTGTGATAAAACAGAGTCCTCATTCTCCAATACCTGCCTTGTTATTAGAGGAGATAAACAATACATAAGCAAACAAAGGTGTAAGTAGACAAATCAGACTTTTCAGACAGCAGTAAGTGCTGCGAAGGAATCCAGAAGAAGGGTGGGATGGGATCATGGAATTAGGGACAGTGATGGAGGAAGGTGTCCCCTACAGGTGGAAGGATGAGAAGAAGCCCGTCATGCAAAGGGTTAGGGAAGGAAATGCAAGAGGGGGAAGGAGAAGGAGCTGTAGGCAAAGAGCTCCAGGGGTCTGAGGGACAGTACAGAGGCAGTACAGTAAGAAAGGGGCTCAGAGCAGGAGCATGCAGGAGGCCTTCAGGACACGGAGTTTATTTTAATGGCAACAGGATGCTGCCAAAGGACGGGCTTTCAGGGGAGAATCAATGATGTCATTCAGTGCTCCCTTGAGAAGCTGACTCTGGCTGCTGTGCGGAGAACGGATGGCAGGCAGCACGGGTGGAAAGAGAACAATCTTCCACCTAGACGAGAAGAGACGGCGGTGGGGCGGCGACAGGGACACGCGCAGAGCTTTGCCGTATATTTCCGATGCAAAAAGAATTGCCAGTTCTTGCGAACAGATTGATGTGGAGAATGAGTAGGAGGAGAAATCAGGGTGTAATTCAGAGATCCCATTCACAACAGAAAACAAACAAAACATGAAATGTCTAAAAATAAATTACACGAGAAATGTCCAAAACCTATGTGAAGAAAACTATAAAAAATCTGCTGAGGGACTACGGAAGAAAGGGAAAAAAGATTTGCATAATGGAGAAACAACTTGGTTCTCACAGAGGATATCAGTGCAAACTCAACAAATTTGGTTTTTTAAAAATATAACAGAATGTGATGAATCACAGACCTGTACCTCTGAAACAAATAATACATTATATGTTAATTTAAAAAATATGACAGAATGATACCAAAGTTCATTGGAAGGAAAAAATATTTATTTGGGAATAGCCACAACATTTGGGGGGGGGGGGAATAAAGGGCAGTGACAGAAAAGGTCTCTACCAGCTACAAAAATGTGAATAAAGCCACAGGGAGGGAAACAGGGAGATCCTGCAGATACAGAAATAGATAAGCACATGAAAGGACCAAATGAATGGCTAGTCAAGGAATTGATCCAAATATATCTGCACATTTTCTATATCATAAATGTGGCATAACCATGCAGAAAATTATGATTATTAAGTATCTATTGTTAGGCTGCTTAACTAGGCCTTTGAAGAAATAAAGCTGGATCTCTATTCTGCTTTTGACAAAAATAAATTCAAATGGACTAAAGCTATAAAGGGGAAAAGGTGAGTAATTTTGCAATCACAGGGTGAGAAAGACCTTTCTACGCATGCTCCGATATTTGAAAGGAATGTTTGTCAATTCAAACTACCTGGACGGTAAAAAGTTGTTTGTGCGCCAAAGAAGCAAGAAGGCAAGCAAAATTCAAGTTTAAAAATAGGATTAAACTCGTTTAATTCTATGGGTTTATATCCCATCTATTTGCTCGCAATTTCCAAAAGAGATCTCCAGCCAAATATTTCCACATTGTTGTAGGTTGAATTGTGTTCCTCCAAAACTATGGTCCAGCCCTCACCCCAGGAATCTGACTGTGACCATATTTGGAAATAGGGTCTTTGCGGATGTCATCAAGTGGAGGTGAGGTCATCTGGATGAGGGCTGGCTCTAATTCAGTGACTGGTGTCCCTACAAGAAGAGGAAAATGTCGTCGCAGTCATCCACAAGGAAAGCAGAGGCAGAAATACAGTGAAGCAACTACAGACTAAGGAATGCCAAGTCCTGCTGGAAGCCTCCAGAAGGAGAGAGACATGGGAATGATTTCCTTTGTAGAACCTCAGAGGGCATGTGGCCGGGCTGATACTCTGATTGCTAACTTCTGGCCTCTGGAACTGCAAGAGAATATGTTTCTGCATTTTCAAGCTCGTTTGTAGTAATTTGTTGCAGCAGCCCTAGGAAACAGATACACCCATCAGTGTCTGATGTTAGGGCTTACTGAGCTTTGTTAAAATGAAACTTACCTGCATAAATAACATACATCCAATGGTAAGAGTGGTTAACTCTGGAGAGTGAGATAAAGGGGACTTGAGCTTTTTACATACTTGTATGGACTGACTTTTTTGCAAGCTGCATGTATTTTTTTTTTTTTTTAAGTTGGAAGAGATTTTCAGAGAAAAGCCTGACACAATGACATGAATGGAATCCAAAAATTCAATTGTGTAAAACGAAAGGTTATGTTATTGGGGGGGTAGTAGACAGGATGGGCATGAGCAGCTAACCAGCTAAGAGTTCCAGGTGTCCAGGAGCTCATTCCAAACCCAACTTGGTCCCAGCTGGGCCTTGTTGCTGTGCTGGTGATTGTCTGGATATGTGGCTTAAATATCCTTGGGGCTGATTCGAGGGCTTGGGCTGGCTGGGATTCCTGGAATAATGGCTCCATTCCTGGAATCTCCCAGTTAGTTAGCACCTGTTTCATGTGTCCAAATTGTGGAGACTGAGCCTGATGACGCCAGCAGACACAGAGATCCAGAGTCTACCTCTCTCCTCCCCAAACTTCACTTCCTGCCACTGCCCATTGGCTCGGCTCCCGGATCCCTCCATACCTCTGTCTGAAATCACGGGTGCCACAGCCTTAAAAACGTCAACCTATCCCCTTTGGAAACTGGGAATGCCTAAAAGTCAGGAACCAATAGCCAATCTCAATACATATCTGAGTTTGAACTTGTATGGGATATACTAAAGAAGTGTATGTGGTATGTTATATATTGCACCATGACTTGGATACGGAGTAATATAAAATAATAGTAAATTATTGTGTCTCATATGATTCTAAGGCCCAGTCTCACTACCTTAATATTTTGATATTCTTGTTTTAGACTCACTTTTCACAAATCATTGGTTATTAACTGGATTCATTCTACTGGATTGCCATTTACCTTATAGGCTCATTAATACTTTACCATTTGATTGTTTTGGGTCAGTTTATATATACATACACATATATTATGTGTGTATATGTATATATTTGTGTATATCTACACATAATATATATGTAGATATGTATGCATATTTATTTTATAGGCGTATATATTTTATATATACATATATGATGTATATATAGATATGTATATATGTATGTATATATAGTTTATGTGTACGTTTATGTATTTATACATACACATATAAGATATATGTATGTGTATATATATTTCATATATATATGTACATGTAAATATATATAAATACAAGCTCATGTCCAGAGTTTTTTATCTATTTCAGGTTTGTTGTATATACACCCTACATTGGGCCTGTTGGCGGCATCTGATAGACAATACGCTGGTCTGGATAATTGTTCAACCTACTATAATTAGCCCTAAGTAACTGACCCTCCAACAGCCCCTCAACAGCAGCAGAATAAAGGGTGTTTCTTTAATGTGGCACGTTGGGCTACCTAAAACCCTGAGAATTCCAGCTGCTGACAACTCTCTTCTTCTGATGGAAATACCAGTTTTGTAAATCTCTGTGAATGCTTTCCTGCCACAGTTTCCCACCCCCTTTTACTTCACATATCAGGCTTTCTGGAATCTTCCTCACCCCAGAAAGCTAAGGTCATTTGTGCTGGTGAATTTTATGTGTCAATTTGACTGGGCCACGGGATGACCGGAGAGCTGGTGAGACATCATTTCTGGATGCGTCTGTGAGGTTGTTTCTGGGTGTGATTAGCATTTGAATTAGTGGACTGGGTACAGCAGGTTCCTTCCCCAGTGTGGGTGTGCATCATCTAATTCACTGAGTGCCTGAAGAGAACAAAAAGGTGGTGGGAGAATTCACCCTCTCCCTCTGCCTGAGAGCTTGAGCTGGGACATCAGTATTCTCTTGCCCTCAGACTGGGCCTCACACCATGGGCTTTCCTCATCGCCAGGCCTTTAGACTCAGACTGGAGTGATGTCATTGGCTCTCCAGGGTCTCCAGCTTACAGATGGCAGATCCTGGGACTTCTCAGCCTCCATGTTGCCGAGTCAACTCTTCATGATATAGGTATATATTTTCCAGTGGGTGTATTTCTCTGGAGAACCCTGACTAATACACCATCCCACAGCTTCGGGGCCAATCCTTCCTACAACTTTCAAGCATTCCAACCCTCCTCAGCCTTTCTACATAGTCCTGGAGCAAGAGGGAGCCAGAAATACTGGTTCCACCATTCACCAGGGCAACTTGAGTGTCAAAGGCAAATGAGAATCCCCAGAGCGTCTTCCGAAGCTGATGTAGATACAAGGCAAAGACTGGAAAGCCTGGCCTGCCACAAGAACATGCAGAGTCCCCAACAGACAACCGTTTCTCTAACAGGGTAACAGAAGGAGAGACTACATTTATTACTGTCTCCTTGGCCTGCTGCTGCCTGACTTCCTTTGGGCTTACCAGACGTCGTTTGGGCGCCAGACACGAATGCATGCATGCTGCCATTTGTGTGTCTATGTTGAAGTTGACTTAATAAGGAGGGCTTACCTCAAATAAATGCTTAAATGAATTCTCTTACTGGTGTAACATTTTTGTCTACCGCCTCTCACTGTGCCTTGTGGCTGAAAAAGGACGGGACCTATGAAGAGTGCAGCCGCTCTGAAGATATGTTTACACGCATTGATGTGCAGGAGGGAGAGAAAATGGGACTGGGGTCGAGCGAACTCCTGTAGGATAAATAGAGATAAATAATTCAGATTCTCATTATAATAGAGGCATATAGCTCCGGTGCATGGGAGCGCCCTGCCTTTGTGCAAATTGGTATGCAGTGGCTGTTCAGAAGCTATAGCATGTAATCTAGCATTAATATTAACATAAATCAGAGGCAGGAATTAGCAATATTTCCGAAGTCTTATAGGATAACTGGATTCACACTATATTGTTTAGTCCTCCTGGGCATTTTAGTAATCGTGTAATAGAAATGTTGAGGTAGTTGAGATATCCTTTATAAGACTCTGTGAAAGGATCTTCCACACAATGTCTTTCGTAGACAGTTTTGATAGAATGCGTCGAACAAAAAGAAATATGCCTATTTTGGTAATATGGGTATGTTTCATTAGCTCAGCCTGCAGCGATATGACATTACATTCTAAAAGGAATACAATTAATAACAATGAGAGATTTTTAGCTCTCAGAGTGTAGCTGGAGGAACTAAGCACGGTGTCAGGGCAATTAAGCAGAGTCCCTGCATTACCTTTGTCTGCCCACCCTTAACATCACCCTGTCTCAATGCGTTGAATAGTTATTTCTTGAGCATCACATTTGTAATTTATTTTGATGTTTCTTATAATTCAGGACACCATTGTAGGAAAAAAAAATGATTTTCCCCCCTCCCCCTTTTATTGAAGTAAGAAAAAAAAAATCTTTTAAAATAACCAGCTAGGAGAAATGAACATTTCTTTGGATGGGCACAGTGTCCCCCCTTTTTTTTTTTTTCTTCTACGAGGGTATAAATGATTGCAAGGAAGATGTACCCAGTAACCGCGGGGGGACTAACTGGGATAGAGCTACCCTATCGGTGCAGCAGCAGAAACACTTTAGAAGCAGGTAGAGTCTGTGCCTTCTATAAGAGCAATACGGGGGAAAAAAAGTTGTACTTTGAGACGATTAAAATAATCAGCCGGGATATTATTTTATTCAGTGTTAACCTTTATGTTTTATGTTAAATGACAGTGAAGGTTCTGGAACACGGTGATTCCCCAGAGTCCCGGTAGCCAAGATTTCTTTTATTTCTAAAGAGGTTTCATTTCACTCTGCAGTGCTGAAACTGCTCTTGGCTCCGTTCACTGGTCAGTTTTAATAGGCATAGCAAAAGATAAAATGCTTTGAAACATGAAAACTCTGGTTTTTAAAAACAGATGATGAAGAGGCTGGTTTAAAAACAAAATCCCATTTCTGTGCATCCTGTCTGCCTCAAGCTTTTGGAATCATGGCTCTGTTTGGGAAAGGGGGGGACCCTGCAGGTAATTGGTGCTGAGGAGAGAGTGGGGCGAGAGGTAGAGAGAGAGAGAGAGACCCCCACCGATCATTCTCGCTGCCCCAAATTTATCCTGACGGACTTTTCTGGGCGAACCTCTACAGTCTGTAAGCAGGCATCCAGAAATGCTACTGCTGAGTCTAAGCCTTGGGGGGATTAACACGCAACTCCATTTCCACTCATGAGTAATGTATTAAAATTTTGTAGCTAATAAATTCTTAATCTGAGCGGCTCCAGGTTATTTCTTATTTACACAGCGGCTTGGTTAATGTAACACCAACCTGGCCAAGGCTCGGGCTACCTGTTATTCTCTCGTGCTGTTTTCCCAAGGCTGCCGAACGCAGTCGGCCGGACCGCCCACTCCCCCTTCCTGTGACCACTGCTTAGTTCCTGCATATATGCAGAAGCACACACCTCTTCAGACAATTAAATCACACCAAACTGCTCGGGGACTGCAGACCTGCGAGGGTTATGTGAGCAGTCCCCCTCCCCTGCTAAGTATTATTGACAAATCCATCAAGGGCAGTGATGCATCGGTTTCCACCTTACCTAGAAGGACACTAGGGCAACGGTGACATGCTGTCACCGTGGTAACTGCAGCTGAAGTGAACAGCCGGTTAGGATAGGTGACCTCTGCTGGCACGGCGCCTAGAGATGGAGCACTCGCTTGGCTGCCGTGTCATGGGGACCCCAAGGAGCGGCCTGGTGCCCTCAGATTGATTCATTAGGCCCTAAACGTATCGATCGCTCCAATTTGCAGGAATTTATTATATTGATATTGGACTGATTAACATTTTGTGCCAGACTGGTTCGATATGTGCTTGTAACAGCTTTTAATGATTAATTGACTTTTATGATTCCATCTCAGGGCTGTCAGTGAGCTGTGAACTGTGGGCAGGCTCGCTTCTGGGCTGTCTCTCAAGTGGCACAGGGCAGTGATTGAATACCTCGGAAATTAGTGTCCTTGCTGTCTCATTTTATGAAAGATAAATGCTATGACATTTAATGCAGACCTTAATTTAGAACAGAACTAAGCAGATCATTTTGCAATTTAATCATAAACAGGTAAATATCAAAACTTGTTTTGCATTTTACAAGTAAAGCACACAGAAAACAGAGGCAAAGCAGAGCAGGCGACCGGGGAGCCAGCGAGAGGCAAAATAAAATCCTATGGGCTAGGAGCCGCGCGGCATTTTAATAATCACATAATTTATTAGGACCAACGTCCGAGCCCATTTTGCAGCCCAGAATATACTGCTCTCATTCACTCCGTGGTGAGCCCCGGGCGTGCTGTCTGGCAAGGGCTGAAAAGTTAGCATTTACCTTCCCGGCCGCAGGCGGCCCAGCAATATTGCCTGGTGAGTTGAGGAAAATACATTGGTTCGTGTGCCCCAAAAGTAAATAGCAGACTAAGGGACAGGCTTGGGTTGAATGTGTGCCCCTGACATGCAATAAGAGGTATATCACATTCAGTGTGGTTTATGTGTTACCTAAAACAACCGTAAACATTATGAAAAGGCAGCCCGGGAAGATGAGATTTTATTGTGCTCTCTAACAACAGAGAGAGAGGAGCGCGCGGGCTGGGGGCTGCCAACTCACACCTTCTCGCATTCATATTTAAAGCATATTTCCTTCCTTTCATTTTAATTAAAAGACTTAAGTTAGGGAGAAACTGTCTAAACATCACATCAAATTATTCATGTTTGTACATATAAGGAATAAAATAAAATGGGTCTGCGCGCCATTCTCCTTTCTTCTTTCCCCAATCCGCGTTCTTCTATCAAGTGGCGCAGAGAGTAAGGACACCTCTACCTAACAGGCAGTCGCCAGTTGCTAACGTGTGACCGGATGGAGGCCGTATGCATACTGTACGGCCCTCTTCTGAGATATGCTCAAACCCCAGCGTTGTTATTTGACCCGTCCTTCTCGCCCGTGAGAGGCATAGGTGGTCAGGAACCAGGCACCGTGTGGATGCTGGAAAGGGCTTCTTGTGGCTCTGTGCGCTTCCGGCCAAGGCCAAGACCATCCCTTGTCCTGACCTTGCAGACAGACTACCTGACATCATTTCCACCTGTGCGTGGAGCTACGGTTTTGTTCCCTGATTCTTTTATCTGATGGAAAGCGGAGCTTAATCGGGTTTCTTGATACATGTGTATCTGCACACACACCCATATGGGCAATCTTTGAATGTATGTACTTCACCTCTGTGGTCTGGAGTGCCCTCACCTCACTGTCTGCCCCAGATTCTGAGCCTTGCTTGTCATCCGTGGCTGTGGGCTATGCGTGGCCTCACAACCCTCTGTGCAGTGCCCCAAGTGTAGACAGGACCAGAGCATGGGAAAACCTCAAAGTGCCTCTCTCCTGTTTGGAAATTGAGAAAGCAGAAACATAATTGCTTTTGTTGGATCACAGTCCTGAATAGCAAAAGACGTTTGAAACATCTGCCCTTCCTTTGATTGGCTTTACGTCTTCTCTCTTTTTTGGCTACTGTTCATTATTCTGCATTATATTCATTACCGAGAAATCTCTTCCAAGCCAGTATTTTCATATGCCGAAGGACGACTTGGATGCAGGGTATTTAATCCGATCCAGCCCCACACAAACTCATAATAGACTATGACACACCACATATAGATAAATTCTATAGTGAGGGCTCTGTTTCGTGCTCACGGATCTGGTTCTCTCCATTGTGCCAGAAATACCGTATCCTCAGGCGCAGAGGGGGA
Source organism: Lontra canadensis (assembly GCF_010015895.1). NCBI lineage: Eukaryota > Metazoa > Chordata > Mammalia > Carnivora > Mustelidae > Lontra > Lontra canadensis. The sequence goes on along the minus strand of NW_022631283.1, from coordinate 37,967 downwards.
AAATGATCTCTTTCCAGTTTCTCCCTTTTATTTCAAAGAGGGGAGAGGAAGACTTTGGCGCCGTCCCAAAGCCCCGCTCCGGGTTCATGCTGCCGTGCTCCGCAGCGGGGTTTCCTCCGAGTGTGTAAATACGCACACACGCCCAGGCACACACTTCAATACCTCTGATCCATCACTTATGCCGGTTCTGCCAGTCCCCCTCCATCAGGGAGGGCTCTGTCCTTTTGGTGTCTCGTCGGCATCATATGCTCACTATGCTTCTCAAATTAGAACTCAGATTTCTTAACTTGGTTGAAACCCACTGGTTTCATCTGACTTCCATTCATTCCTCAAGGAGAATTTGCAGGCGCCACTCACTACATTTTGCCTCTTTCCTTCCAATCACTAATCGAATAACTTTCTGTGTCTATTTTATCTTCTGTTTCTGCTGTCAGATACCTGTCATACTATTAGCAGGAATTCCATGAAAAATTTAACAGGAAAAAAAAATGTTGATTCCCCCACGTGGACTGCCGGAATACATTCTCTCTACATCCTGTGGTTATTAGCCTTCAAAATGCTTACCTTTTAGTGAGCATTTTAACTCGGGCAGAGGAAGGTATAAAAAATGTGGACAAGGGTCTTATGCTAAATCTAACAGCTAAGGAAGATTCACAAGTAAAACACGTTCAAAGTTTCTTATTTAAAAAAAAAAAAATACATTTTTTTCCTCCCTACATTTTATCAGTGAGAGTTACCGAAGAACCATGATGGTACGCTTTCCTTCAGAGTCATACAATTTGCAAACAGCCTGTATTAGACATGCAATAGAAATTCTAGTACCAACAACCTTACATTTTTGTTACTAGAATTTCAACGAGGTATTGGCATTTTACTTAGCAATCATTGCCTTCAAAATTGATGGCCCAATCCATCACAGTGGTATGAAGATTTATTGTTTTACTCTATTCTGTAATTGTATCTGTGTGTCTCCTCGCGTAGCCCAACAACAGCCCCACTGAAAGGTGCACATACAGGTATATCTTACTTTGTGTCTCAGTCAGTCTGGGCCGCTATGACAAAGTCCCTTAGCTTGTTGGGCGGGGCAGGGGGGTTGCTTATGAATAGCAGAAAGTTCTTTCTCGCAGGAGGCTGGAAGTCTGCCATCAGCATGCGCCCTTGGTCGGGTTCTGGTGACGGCCCCCTTCCATGCTGTAGACGGCCAACTTCTTGTTCTCTCATATGGCAGAAAGAGAGAGACCCAGCTCTCTGTCCTCTTGCTGGAAGGGCACTAATCCCATCCATGAGGGCTCCATCCTCATGAGCTAATTAATGATCTCCCAAAGGCCACACCTCCAAATATCCTCACATTGGGGACTGGATTTCAACATCGGAATCCAGGGGGAAAGGGTCACAAACATTCAGGCCACAGCCCTGAGGAAAACATAATTTTTCCTGAGATAGTTTAGTCGGAGTTTTAAACCTAGCTAAGTTTATCTCTTCATCCTCATAAGGCCTCAAGAGGGAAGCCTTGGTCGGCTTCCATGTTTCGCTGTTTGAAGAGATCCTGAAACGTCAGTACATGAGCAATGTTGCTGAACGTCTGCTCGTTTGGTTGAGACGCACACAGAATACTGGTTTGAAGTGAGGTTTCACTTTGTATCTAAGTGTTTCGGTGGTGTGCAGACAAAAAGATCCACTTCTGAGATGTCACTGACCAGCCCTCTGTTCCTCGCTAGTGCCAGGGCCTGCTTGGCCGGAGGCCTCACAGCACCTGGTTACCTCCATGGTTGGCAGGCCCAAGCCACCCTGCCTCTGAGTTAGTTCTGGCCGTTTGAGGGAGCTTACGGGTTGATGTGTGGCACTGTGGGTCGGTTTGGTGGCCGTGTGGTGACTTGCCCCCGTCGCTCCCTCACCCCCAGATTCTCCCTCTTCCGGGTGGGAAAGTAGGAATAGGTGAGCAAAGGGGAGTTGAGGTACTCCTTTTTTGCCCCTCCTCAGGTGTGATTCCACGAAAATGAAACAATCCTGGACTTCCTTACCTTCAGCCATGAAGCCCCATCAGCCCTCAGGGCTCCAGCAGGTTTGTCGTCACACTGCTGCTCTGGTAGCTGAGCTCCCACTTCCCCCTCCACTTGGGTACCATCTGGAGTCCCTGACACAGGGACGCTGGGATGTGAATGGCAAGCTTGTAAGGAGAAAGGAAGAAATGGGGATCCTGAGGGCAGGGAGTCAAAAGTCCATTGCAGAGGAAGGTCTGGCCTTCAGAGAATGGTGGCCGCCAGCCAGAGTCCAGGAGACCTGACGCTTGCAACCAGGCGAGCCAGTCCGGGTGCCCAGCTCTCAAGGGGCTGCCGAAGCAAGGCCCGAGGGGTGAACCCATCAGAACTCTATCCGAGCCCATCTTCGTGGAAACAGGCCTGTTTCCAGGAGGACCTGATGGGGAGAGGGGGAAGGCACCAAAAGGAAATTGAGTGGACAGGCTGGGGAAGAAATGGACCTCCACCGGGTCTTGATTGTAAGCTGGGCTCTGTGCCAGGAGCTTTGCTGACATCATTTCCGTGTTTCCCATGTCATGGATGGATGAGCTGGAAAGGCAATTAAAAAATTAAGTAAAATACAGTTAATACAAAGATATGGGGAGAACGATGAGGGTGTTACCTAACTGGTTGAACTTCGAGAGTCACTGCATTAGCTCATGGCATCATCAAAGCTCTTGGAGTCCAGCAGTCTTTGACTCGGGATCATATGGGGATCAGTTCAGGGGAAATACGATCCCATCAGGCATCAGGCCCACATCTTTGGGACTAGAGAGTGCTGCCTGGGCCATATCGACCCTGAGAAGAGCAGGTGCGATGGGTATGCAGGTGATGGGGACCAGCATTCCCATGAGACACAGGGCTGAGCAAGCAGGATGAACTCGGAGACTTCCTACTCAGCCGTTCTTGGGTGTGGCATGAGGACCGAGGAGAGCTGAGCAGTATAACAGCCAGAAAATCCCGAGTCCTTCGGTCACTGACGTCCTGCCTGCTTCCCTGCACAGCAGCTGTGACTTATTCTTGCCTTATTCTTGGAATGGACTCCTGGGTCGGCTTTAGGGTTCCTGTTCCCATCTGTTCAGTCTTCCTAATGTTGACTGTCCATCTACCAAGCTCCCTTGGGCTGAAAGCCAGTGTCCCTGATAATCCACCCTAGCCACCTCTCTGCCTTAGGTCAGGGCTGGCCCCCTGGAGACTGTTCTGAAAGCTTCCTAGAGATACATCCATACTCCCCAAGATTACCTGGCCTTCAGTCCTGTGTCCTGGGTAAGAGGTTTCACTGCCCGGCGAGTGCCGTTTCTGACACGGCAAACCCTATGGGGTTACGAAAATGCTCAAGACCCCCAAATGGACAAGATTTCTCTCCAATGTGTTTATCCAATGGCTCCAACCTTTGCCTCTGAGGTTAAAAGGAAGTGGGAATTGACATGAAGAGTGGCAGGAGCCGAATAGCAAAACTTCTCATTTGAGTTTGTCTCCCGTGGCTCGGCTGCTTTTCCCTGGGTTTGGATATCTGGGAATAAATTCTTCAAATTGCATGTTAATTACCGCATTTGTGGCTTCCGTAGTATCAGACATTTGCAGGAAATATTACAGTTATAATTTCCAGATTAATAAAACTGAAGACAAAGTTGACCCAGTGGACATAATTTACTGTACTTTTCAGAAAGCTTCTGATAAGGCCCCTCATAAAAGGCTATTAAGGAAAATAAACAACCATAAGGTAGAGAGTAAAATCCTATAAATTACAGCATCCGAAGGAACTAAACCAAGTGAAGGGATTCACAGTGACCTGCTTGTATGTATTGTGTTGTTTATCGAAAATGCGTGAGCAATGGGTAGTGAAGAAATAAAACAAAACAAAACTAAACAAAACAGAAAAACAACCTTGAATTTCCATTGAGTCTGATTGGCTTTGAAATTGTCAGACCCTGTAGAGAAATAAACAAAACAGAGGTTCTGAGAATAGCACGGTACAGAGGTGCGTGTGAAGTAAGGAAGATGCCTGAGGGATGGGGCCGGGGGGAGAAAGCATGTGTGTGCGCGTGCACACACACACACACACACACCGTGAAATACCTGTTGTCTGTTATGTACTGGTAGGTTTACTTTATTAGGATTTTTTGGTAACACTCTAGTTAAAGTACCTCAAGAAAATAGCATTAAGAGAAAAAGAAAAGAGCATTTTTAGGGGTAAAGATGAGCACAGGCATAGAATAAAGAAAACCTGAGGCCTGCAAACAGACTACACAGCCCTGGGGGAGGTGCGGGAGCCCCCACGCCCCTGCTCCTGCACTCACCTCGCAGCGGGGGCGAGGGGAGCTGAGGCTGAGTCTCTAGGACGGCACAGGATAAGGCTGGCCCCCATCCAGCTCATCTACTGTGATAGGACACTTGGAACCACCTCTCCGTAGATGTTTTAGACAATCTCCTTCTTAACTGAAGTGGCTGGATGCTCACTCTTACTGTCACCTGTGTTAAGTTTACCCAGCTACCCAGCCAGCTCCTCAGGGAGCCTGGATCAGGAAGTGACCAAAGGACTGAGCAGGACAAACACCGCTTCCTTGCCCCAGATGGAGGCAGAGCCAGCTGGTGGCCAGCACAGGGTGCAGGAGAGGATGCTGGAACTTCCCTAGGAGAGACAGGCTTCTGGAACTCACCATCTTGGGTTTTCTTCACTTGCAGGTGGAAAATCTTGTTCCCTGTGTTTCACAAAAGAGATGGGAAAAAGTAAAGGAATCCTTTCCTATCGGGACATGAAAGCTCTTTTAAAAGTTAAATCTTCGGGGGGCACCTGGGTGGCTCAGCCTTCAGCACACGTCATGATCTCAGGGTCCTGGGATCAAGTGTCGAGTCAGGCTCTTTGCTTTTTGCTCTTTGCTCTTTGCTTCCTCCTCTCTCTGTGCCTGCGTCTCTGCCTACTTATGATCTGTCTGTCAAATAAATAAACAAAATCTTAAAAAAAAAAAGTTAAATCTTCGATTAAAACACTGTGACCGTATGGTAAATGCAGAGAAGGGTGTCTATGGGAATTTTATTATTTAATAACAATGCTTAACATTTATTGAGTGCTTTCAGTATGGCTGGTGTACTGTACATATTCGATCCTATTAAAACCCCAGAGATTTCCCCAAAATTCCATCGTATGCATAAGGATAATGAGGCATAGAAAAGCTGAGGAATGGACCCAAGGCCATGGAGTTAATTGGCAGAGGCAGAACCCCAACTTGATGCCAGCTTCCAGAATCCACCAGGTGACCTACCCTCCTCTACAGCAAACATTCAGCATAATCACTATGCTAATACCTATATCCATATAATTTCATATAATATGTCCTAGATATCATACATGTAACTATGCCGTCAGAGCTAACACTACTTAAGCATTTGTAATTGACCTACTTGGTGCAAATTCCTTTCCATGTACACTTTCCAGTCTTTATTCAACTTAGTGAAGTCAGTGCAATTATCATTATTGAAAGCTACACAGACAGTCTGTTTGGATAAATCTGGTCCAAGACATTTTCCTTTCCCTGGGTGGAAGGTGAACCATTTCCTCGTGCAGTTTACCCAGAGACGACTTGATTTCCCCATGTGGTCACACCGCAGCAGCTATGTTCTGGACTTGTTCTGTTTTCTCTACCGCCCAAAGAGCCGGTCTGAGCAGCACTGTCTTCTGGGTTTGGCCCAGGCCTTTTCAGAGTAAAATCCAGAGCCAGAGTGAATAGAAGTGCAAGCCATCCCACTTAATGCCATCATAATGCCACCCATCTCTGGAGATCATTTTCATTTTAGGAGTGTTTCCAACTCACCTTTGCCAACCTGGGTTTATTTCATTGTCAGAAAGCGAGTGTGAGCGTGGGGACCTAACACCAAGTACCTGACTCCGGGGCATACTGCTGAGTGACTCAGAGGGCCCTAAGTCCAGCTTGTGAGTAGTGTACACACTGTCCTTCGTCTGCAAGACTTGAGTCTTCAGGGCCTCCCTCTTCTTACACATTTGTTATTTCCTATGAATAAACATACCATGTAAATGTAATGACCTCACTCCAGCGTCCATGACCAATCCCTGGATATGATCACAGAGTGAAGATGACACGTGCTGGTAAACTTCTCAGAGACAGCTGTCTTCTTCGGTCCTGGTTGTCCTCTTCCACTACCTCAGTCTACACCTTCATAACAGAGGGTATTAAATGCTGAAATGACTCAGTTGAAAGGCTCAGATGCTGCAGCTCCCGCTGACTCCGGCCCTGCCTGAACCAAGCGGGAGGAGGTCATCTTGGCGCATCTTGGTTCTTCCGGTGGCCCAGGGAGGTGAGCAGGTGTTTCCCAGCCCCTCCTCTCTCAGAGGGGTCATCTTCACGTAAGACCCGGTGACAAAAATCACACAGCCAGAACATTAGGGCATACAGCTCGCTCCTCCCAATCTTGCCACTGGATGGGTGAAGAGTCCACGACCCGGCAGCCCACACAGGGTGCCAGGCACAGTGTGGCATCCAGGCCAGGGCCTCATCTTGGCCTCGTAGAGTCCTGGGCGGCGCTGACCTGAGCTCAGGCGTGTACTTCATTCAGCTGCCTGGTGGAGAAACGTCGCTGGGGATGATTCCCTCTTTACAGCTCAGGAACGCTGTGTTCTTCGGTGAGCCATGTGCCTAATGTGCTTTAGGCTGTGTCTAAGTGATGTGTTTCTCCAACCAAAAGTGAAAAATTCAGACGGTTTGTACCATATTTTTGTATATTTAGAAACAGCTGGTTGATTGACTGAATTTTTAATTTTTCACAGGAATGTTTGATGTTCTAGAGACTGTGCCTTTTAAGTCCTTTGAGGAAAGAAAAGATTTATATGAAAGTTTCTTTTTCCATAAATATTTTATACTTCACTGAATGACTGTGAGCAGAAGTTCGGTCCCTGAGATGATCCTTCCTCCCCCACCACCTCAAGGTTTGTTTTCCAAAGTCATGGCCACCCACTCCGGCTTTGGGAATTTGCCCTTAAACCCTTCTTCCCTATTTAGCTGACATCAAACGCTTCTATCACATTTTGGAATTGGCTTTCAAATTGCTGTTACCATAATTTCAAATAAACAAGCCTGAATATTCTGTCAAAATACTTACATCATCTGGGCTGCAAAAGATAGGCTATTTACCGATCTTCATGCCTTACACATAATAGACACCAGAGATATATTCATTAGGTATATATATTGGATCAATATTAAATATTAACTAATTCTCGGGGGCGCCTGGGTGGCCTGGTTGGTTAAGTGTCTGACTCTGGGTTGTGGCTCAGATCGTGATCTTAGGGTCCTCAGAGGGAGCCTTGCCTCAGGCTCCGTGCTCAGCAGGGAGTCTCTCAGGGGATTCTCTCCCTTTCCTTTTCTCACCCCCTCACCCCTCCCTCAGTCTTGTGCGCATGCACACGTTCTCTCTCTTTAATAAATAAATAAAATCTTAAAATAATAAATATTGATTAATTTTTAACACACTAAGGTATTAACATAAAATTACTTATATATGATACTATAATGTTTATATGAATCAATATATAATTAATAATATGAAATATATTAAGTTGAATCCGATTGCCTCCCTCAGGTCTAATATATATGGATAAGTAAAATGATTCAAAAAGCTACAAGATTGTGAATGGAATGAAGCTCATATTTAGTGAATACGTAAATAGATGCTAAATATGGTGCTACATGCTTCATAAATTATCTCATTTAATCTTCACAAAAACCTAGGTGGTAGAGCCTACTGCCTCCAGCTTTACCCACTGGGAAACTCGAGGATCAGAGAGGGTCTGGCACTCACCCAAGACTGCACAGCTGGTAGCTGACGTAGCCTGAAAGTTAGCAGAGGCTCTGGTTCTAAGGGCCATGTCTTTACATCCTAAATGCTCCCTTGAACCAGCCCTTTCACTGGTCTTCGGTATTGATTTGTCCCGTCTTCTGGAGGTTTTACATTAGTTTCCCTTGGCTGGATTTGAAAGCAGAGTGTGGGCCAGGCCTCCAGAGGTGCATGAGGAACACGCACCCACATGGCCTGTGAGTGAAGAAGTGGGGCCGGAGTCTCTTGGCCTCTTGCTCCTGGGTGTTGAGGAACATATGGGGTTAACTGGCTGTCTTTGCACATTTGCTAACACCCAGCAGGTTTGAACAGATGGGATCGTAACTTCCCAGAGTAATTTCAAGGGCACAGGATCAGAGGTCACAAGACCTCATCCAGCCAGAGTGAAGGAAACGCAAAATATCCAAGTGTCTTACACCAAATTCTATGTACTTAGAAATCTTCAGGTGGACGGCTCAGTCGGATAAGCATGAGACTCTTGATTTCAGCTCAGGTCCTGATCTCAGGGTGGTGGTCATGATCTCAATGCCATGGGATTTAGCTGCGAGTCGGGTTCTGCACTCAGTGGGGAGTGTGCTTGTCTCTCTCCCTCTGCCCCCCCCAAATAAATAAATAAATAGAGTCTTTGAAAGAAACCTTTGGGTGGTGGCACTTCTTTTCCACAGGGGTGCTTGATGTCACTTTCCCCTCCTTTGTGTGACTCAGCCTGTTCCTCGGACAGGAAGCTGGGCTAATGAAGTCCCTCCTCTGATATTTAGTGTGGCCATGGAGGGGACAGGGAAGGGAGGAAGGATAAACGTTGAGAGGTGAGAGCCTCCCCAAGAGTCAGTCACTAGTGTAACACGTGCAAGGGCAGCCCCTCACAAAGCAGGGAAGGTGCTTGACACGGTGAGGAGGAGAGGTATGAAGAGGACCTGTCTCCGTGTCACACCTGGACAGGCCACCACGTTCCAATTTCTTACCTTTCCTTGGGTTTCTGATAAGTTGGTGGTTAAAAATAAAAATTCAAGCACACCTGGGTGGCTCAGTGGGTGGAGTGTCTGCCTTCAGCTCAGGTCATGATCCCAGGGTCCCAGGATCTAGCCCTGAGTCGGGCTCCCTGCCCAGCAGGGAGCCTGCTTCTCCCTCTCCCTGCCCCCCCAACTCATGCTCTCTTTCTCATTTTCTCCCTCAAATGAATAAATGACATCTTATAAAAAATTAAAATCAAAACTCACGAGAAAAGATGATTTAAGATGAAAAGTTGACCCCTGAACAAGATGGGAGTTGGGGCAGTTGAAAATGCCCATATAACTTTTGACTCCCCCAAAACTTAACTATGATTACCTGCTGTTGGCCAGAAGTCTTACCTATCACATGAATAGTTGATCAACATGTATTTTATATGTCATATATATTATATGCTGCGTTCTCACACTAGAGTAAGCTAGAGAATAAATACCATTGTTTTTTAAAGATTTTATCTATCTATCTATCTATCTATCTTATTCATTTGAGAGAGACAGAGAGAGAGCCGGGGTAGGAGCAGAGGGAGAAGGAGAATCCCAAGCAGACTCTGCACTCAGCACAGAGTTCCACATGGGGCTTGATCCCATGACCCTGAGACCATGACGTGAGCTGAAATCAAGAATCAGGTGCTCAATCACTGAGCCACCCAGGCGGCCTTAGAGAAAGAAAATGTTAAGAAATCATAAGGAAGGGAAAATACATTCACAGTCCCGTATTGTATTTACTGAAAGAAAAAAAAAATCAGGGTGTGAATGGACTGGTGCCATTCCAAGCCCTATTGTTCTCAGACCAACTGTATATTTTCTATATAATAGGATTCTCTATTAGTTTGACATTCCCAACTTCTTCCTCACACTAAAAAGTCAGTAGTTTTTGCAGAAGTTACACACGCATTCGGTTCAGCACGGCTTTCCCTGGCGCTTGCTAGGTGTCCTCCTGCATGGTTAAGAGGTAGAGACGGAAAGGTGAGAATGACCGCTTACCTGCCGGGAAGTTTCGCCGCAATGGTGCCCCCTTCCATGTGGATCATCTGGTTACAGGGGCGGGGTCCCTGTATGGAAAGGGTCCCAGCTTCAGAGGCACAAACCTGCATGACTAGCGATGGGACCTCGGTCCCAGTCCCCTCAATTTCTGACTTTCAGTTTTCTCATTTATAAAGCATTTAAATACTATTTCTTTTTCGCATGTACATTTGAGGCTTTGGTGAGATCATGAGGGAAAACCACTGAGTGGCACACGCTTTGGCTCTCCTAGGTGCTCTTATTAGTACAGCTTCTTAAGGGGGGGGCCTCTTCCCCTCAGCTCCACGGTTATCAAACCGAGCAAGGCTTAAACGTATTTATTAGAAGCCGGTTGGGCGTATTTCACAGAGTGGTATCAGAATTTGGTCAAAGGGGACCAAGGAGGACATCTGAAAACAAACATCTCAGGCCTTCGCAGTATTGATGCAAAGACTATCTTCCCCCATCCCCCACCCCCACCCTACCCCGCCCCCGCCTTTTCAGTGGCATAATTTGGGAAGCGCTGACTCAAAGTGTTTGAATCTGTGAGAGGGAGGGTGGCACTGGGGGAGAAAAGAGGGAGGTCTCTTCGCCAAGATTTGCAGGTGTTAAATATAAACCCCAAATTGGTTACTGTGACTCTCCTGAGATCGGAGAAGGAAGTGGGTGGGTGGACGGGTGGGTAAGGAGTGGCAGAATCAGGCTGGGAACCAAGGAACTCCATATGATGAATCTGAACAGATATTCCTTTCATATTTCCTTCCTTCTCCTGGGGGTGGGATTTACATAAGCATTTTCTTGAGTCCAGACCACTAAAACCATGCCTTAAAAGACATTTCACTTTTCCTGCCCATCATCGGGGCCAGTACCTTCCAAGAGGCAGAAATCCTGGAGCGACAACCACAAAGGTACTCGCCGCGTTCTGAAAGCCTTCCAGATCTCAGCACGAGAAAGAACGAGGCGGTGGCAAACCCACTGCCAGCCTGCCATCCGAGCTGCCCTTTTAATCAGGAGTGTTTGTTAGCCCGCTGCGTAGCCGTTCACACGCACATCCTGTTCAACCCCGTATCAGCTTTGTGATGCCACGCACAGCAGAGTGATCTGTTAAGCCTTCCTAATAAACCTTAACCTTTGGAAAAGTGGTTAACGTTTGCCCCCTAAGAGCCTGCAAAAATAAGCCCATTTCACACGCGTGGCAGGGCCGCCCCTGGAAAGACTGAAGGGTGTGCTTTTCAGATGAACGGTGTATTTTTCAAGTGCAGCATTGTTGCGAAAGGCATATTATATCTGAAATGGATGCACTTTTGGTAGATAATGAATGATAGCACTTCCTTATTGTTGGTACCCACTCTCCACTCTTATGAAAAGTGGGTGCTGTACAGCTTTTGCAATGATCCTACAAAAGAAAAAATTTAGAGGATTTAAATACCTGACTGTTCCTAATTGTTATTCAGAATAAAAGGTTGTACTTCTTAAGTGTTCCCCCTTTTAACACTGTTTTTAGTTCCTCCATTTAAAGCCTGAAAATAAAAATTCTTTTGCATGTGAATGCAGAGCTAGGTGTTCGGGGTGGGGGTCTGTCTTGGGGGCTGGGGGCAGGCCCCCCCCCCCGCCCGCCCCGTGTCAGAAAGCCCATGGGACTGGGGAAGGCCTGGGGGGACCAGGCACTTCAGCCTGCATTCCCACATTTACTGGGCATCTATTATGTGCTGGCTGTTTTGAGGATCTGCAAGGCATATAAATAGTATGAGATTTTTCTGCCTCAATTTCAGCTTTCACTGGCAAGATATGACAGAACCGTTCCCTTGGTTGTGCTGTCTGATCTGGGCTTGAGGCATTGAGCAATTCCACATCTGAAAAGGGCCCCACCTGGGTGGTTCCAGCCTACACCGAAGACTCTTAGCTGGAAGTTTCCAGAGACTCTTCACCCCTGGATTCTTCTAGGTGCCTTATGATGCACCTTGGCCTCCGGAGAGAAACTGGGCTGAGTCTCTTCAGTCCAACCAACAGTAGTTTCATCAAAAGGTGTTTGGATCAATCGACAGCTGAGAATATTCTATTCCTTAGGTCCCTGGACAGCCAGTTTTTAGCAATATAACTTTTACCCTAAGTCCCTTATCATGTTTAATGCTTACGTCAGTTTTCCTGCCCTAATGAAGGACAGAAACTCATGTTTTGTTTTGTTTGGCTTTGGAACAGCCCAGAATGTGCATTCTTCCTGCATTTTGTGTCTGCCTTGCTGCTTCCCTACCTCTCACGCAGACCTGACAGTTCTCAGCACGCACGAGGAATTTAATAAGAGTGATTATGCGTCCTGAGCTGCTCAATTTTCAGTGATCCTTAACTTCCCTGTTCTGTACTAGACATCCTCCATTTCTAGTACATTTACCTTACTGTCCCTTGGAATACCTTTAGGGTTAACCCGTCCTTCTGGAGTTGCGGCATCCGGGAGGGGAAAACCCTTCACAACGAGGTAATGATGAAGACTGCCCACCTGCAACCCTTTTAATACCTCCCAGGATGGGACTGGGTCTCACTGTCACAAAGCAAGGCAGGATGGCCATCTCCTGTCAGCCTGTCCGAATCAGAGAGGAGTGCATTGCTAGCTTATCGCACCAAACCCTTGTGGGCTTTTCCAGGGATAGACAGTTTTGCCTAATTCAGTGGAGATATGTGTGTCCCCAAATTATCTCCATTAGCTATGGTGCTGGGTATGTGGGAGCGTGTGTTCTGACTTTCTCAGCAAATGGGTTTCCAAAATACTTCAAGGGCTGGTTTTAGCGTCACAGAGAAGCCCTTGTTCGGTTGGCCCGCACTCATCAGTGGGATGCTTGGAGAACATCGGAAGGGCTGGTCCCCTGGGGCAGCGAGCCGTGCCCCACCACGGTCGGGAATCAGCAGGGGACACAGAGAGAAGTTCCCCTACAAGCCGCTCAGACTCAAGAGGGTTTCTGCAAGCAGCTTCAAGGTTTAGTAGCATTGAATTCCACAAGTTCTCACACAACCAGGCAATCCTCTACCCCTGGGTATTTTTATCCTCTGGTATACCCCTGAATTAGCTCCCAGGGGATTTCAGATATCACCCTCAAATAAAGGTGTTTGAGTTTTCATCACTGTTCCAAACTAATTTTGAATTTAATTGTATACCATCTTTTATATACTCACATTCTTTTCTGTCTCCCCTTCCAGAATCCTCTCTCTACCGATCATACCAGATCGGTGTCATCCCTAACTTGATGAGCATGATCTCTATTCTAAGCAATTTCTACAGGTAAGAGCAATTCGACATCATGTGCAGCAATCGGAAACAGACCACTGAGGAGGCACCTAGGGAAGCAAGAGCTACAGAAAACGTTCTTTCCATCTTCCTCCCATGCCCTGTTTTTTTTGTTGTTGTTGTTGTTTGTTTGTTTGTTTGTTTTTGGTTTTTGGTTTTGTTGTTGTCGTTGCTGTTGTTTTTAGTTCTGTCCATCAGCTGCTGGCCAGCTTAGGGATTCTGAGACAGGATCTCTTTAGGAACTGGGCTCTTTACTAGACCTAGTATATTCTGCCTTCTTATTAGTGAAGGGACAAACATCCCCCTTGCTCCTCCCCTCCATCTCCTCCCCAACAGTGAGAACCCGGATGATATTCATTCTCAAATGTTTGCAACTTCACAACACAACATGCCGATGTTCTGACAAGAAACATACGGCTGGTACAGGAGGTCCTGGAAATGTTTCCCCTCTGTATTGGAAGTAGAGAATTGCCTTCGTTAGAGTCTCCAGGTGCTAAAGGAAGAGAGCTGGGCTGAGAAGGGAGAGCTGGACAGAATCCAAAGCTGCTGTGTTATCTTCCTGACTCTCCTTTGCCAAATCTTCCACAGGCGAGAGCACAGTGCGCAAAGCTCCCTCCAAGGGCAGACCTGCTCCTTGCAGTGCTGCCTAATGGCAGACCAATGTGTGTTCATGCCCAATTTGAAGGAGGAAACAAAACAAAACAAAACAAAACAAAAAATCAAAAAAACCTAAAGCTGTCAGTGTGTGGTTTCTACGGCCCCAAGCTAATCCAGGGTCTTGAACCGTTTCACAAATCCTCAAGGCCAAGGCTGCCACAGGCCTGGGGAGGGTGCTATACACGCGTGATGCTGCCTTGCTTAGGGCATCACACACCAGGGGAATTCTACCTCACTAATGGCCTGGGCCTCTGGGAGTGCACCTCTCACTGCATTCAGGTTGAAAAGGCAGGCTGTTTTTCTCCACTACTTCCCCTTAATCCATTGAGGGGTCATCCCTGCTGTTCTCCACAAGAAAGAACTGCTTTCTGCGAAAAGGCCAAGCCCATCATCCCCTCCTCCCTGTGAGGGCTTTGCCTCAGAAGCTGATGTGGGGATAACTGCCCCCCAGGACCTCTCGAGGTACCGAATTACATTTTGATGGCTATTATTTTCTGGATATTCAACAATCTTCTTGCTTACAGCTACCTGTCATTTTCACCTGTTGTTCTGGTATCCAATTCTTACCCTAATCTGCTTTGCAAAGCTTTCCCTTTATTCTGTGCTATTTCTTCTTGGCTCCTTCCTAGAGGGAGAGAGTTAAATTAAAATTTAAAAACAGAAAAGAATCGTGTGAGAAGGTGTATGCGCCTTTCAGAGTGCTTTGCATGCGAATTTGTTTCTGAATTCACATTTCGAGTGTTAAGTCGCACAGTGTCAGATGAGGATGGTGAGCTCCCCTGGATTACTCAGACTGTCAGCGAGTAGGATTTCCAAAGTCAGTGCGAACAACATCCCAGTTCCAGTATCTACTCTACAGAGATGAGGCGAGGTTGAAGGAAGGAAAGGGTAAATGAGACCATCCATGTCTTCTTTCCGACCAGAAAGATTGTGCTTATTAAGTCAGGCCAATATCTGAAATTTTAAACTCAGATAAGACTTAAAAAAACATACAAACAATCTTTCACTTTGAGATGCTGCTCATTTCTTAGAAACCCATTCCCTAACAGTAGATTTTATCTGCTCTAATAATCTTTTGCTGAGTCAGTAACTCTACCAACTGGACAATAAGCAAGGTATCAACTTGCTTCGTTATTTCCCCTATAAGTGTGGATTTTATTTCTTCTTCTTCCATTTTCAAAAAGGGGAAGGAAAGAACAACAACCTTGAGATGCAGTGGAGTGCAGGGAACAGTGATTATCCAGTGACAAATATCCCGGGTTGGAGAATCCTCCCGTCTTAGCCCACAGACCCAGGGACTGGGGACCCAGACCAAGAGACTGTTCTTTCTTTGTTAGGATGTTGTGGCTGCAGCCCCAACTCAGAGGAGCATACTGCTTCCTGGGAATGACGGGGGTCCCTCCCATGGAACCCTCCCAACAAATCACTATAATTACAAACCATAAATGAATATTATTTTACCAAACTCAGGCCAATTTATTGTTTTTTTTAGACATGCCCATGGCTATGTCAGAAAAAAGTCAAGGCCACTGGTTGAAAAGCCCGCGTGATTTTTATGTATACATGGCAGGGAGTGGCTCACTGAATTTCTGTGCAACCACTGTACCTGGAGAAAGAAAATTAGGTATGTATAGAAGCTACATGAATATCTTTTATGTAAAAGAACTCAATGTGCTTCATCTTCGAAGAGTCTAAAGCAAAGAATATTTTCACCCTGGTAATGTAGGAAGTTGTTTTTGATACACACCTTTTGCCTCATTGACTTTTTAGAGCATTTGAGGGCTGAATGGATAAAAAAAATCCTCCAATCTTCTGTTGAGGGTAAAGGTCGGACGTGTACTGGTGTATCAAAGGAAGAGTACCCAGACTCCCCCCGCCCCACCCCGCCGCCCCGGTTCCCAGAACAGATACATCCTGTCCCCAAGGCTTGGCTTAGGGCAGAGACAGGTACCCTGCTCACAGGCATTCCTCTGGAGCTCAGAGACAGTCACTGAGTTCTCCAAGGACTGGGCCAACCAGACACACTCTGATCTTTAGGAGAAAAGAGGAAGACAGCGTGAAGGGTTTTCCTTTCTTTTGTGCGTTCCAGCCTCCTCCCTTGCTTGGTACAGAGTGGTGAACAAATCAGAATGCATTTGATGGCACGGCCTTGAGAAGCAGTAGTAGACTTCTCTGAACACTTCCAGGAGAGACTTCCAGGACACCGGCAGCAAATACAATGCAGCAAGGTATCTCAGTGAGGAGCACGGTCGGGTGCCTCAGAGTATAACTGGGAGCCAGCAGGAAATGGGAAGGGGCTTGGGCCCCTCAGCTACTCCTCCTAGAACAACAGGTCTCTTATGGACGTCCACGGTCTCCCTCCAGCCAGCCGCACTGAGTTAATCACACAGACTCCACTCGGTCCAAGCACAGAACCGGGAAGCAGAGCCAAGACAGGGCTTTCTCCTCCCATAACGCCAGAGAGGGCATTGTTGTAGACAACGCAGGATGAAGGAGAGAATCTGGCAGGAGGAATCTTTTCCATCCTCCTGGCTGTGGAGTGAACAGGTGGTCCCAAATCTGTCTAAGTGGTGGTGGGGGAGAGGCGAGTGGGGGAGAGGATGAATCTGAAAATATAATGTCCTGAAACTGAAATCCAAACCACAGAAAGGAGGGGGAATAAGTTATAAGGTAGTAGTCTCAAAATTTTCCATCAAAATATCACTAATCTCAGAAGAAAATGCATGTGTTTGGATGAGAAGGGGCAGGGATGTGTCCAAAGCCACCGTCTCCAGCTGCAAAATGCATTTGAAGTCTTGGTTATTGCCGCAAGCTCTTGCGTAATACTAGATTCACACTCATTTTAATATAAAGGAATATTTTGAAATTATCTATCTGTTAAATCACTTGACTTGTCCCCGAAAGAATCAGACAGTAAATGGGTGCTCCAGGAAGACACACTGTGCTCATCTGTGACTTGGTTTCTGGAACCCAGACCCATCCCCTGCACCGTTCAGTAGCCGCAAATCGAACGAATGCAGCCACCAGACGGGCTTTCTGCTATGAAAACAGTCCGGAGACCATGATGTCAGGATGGGGGGGGTCCGTAGAGAGGAGGGAGACATGCACCCTCTTCCCCATGACTTCCCCTCGCTTCACCACTCCTGCTCTGTTCTGCTCCCCAAAGGTCTCTCTTGAAATGTCAGGGCCCAAATGTGGGAACAACTTGCCTCTGATCATTTCTCTTAGCCTAGCTGAGATGGGTTATTTGTTTTTCAAGAAGACCCGGGGGGGAAAATGAGAGAACAAAGAGGAAATTAAGGCTAAGAAACACGAAATGCTGGGTCTCCTGCCCTTTCCTCATGCTCTCACCTGAGATGACCACACTTCACCTCAGAGGGCTGGCGGGGCTTGGCAGCCACTGTACCCTTATAGGACCTGGTCTCCTGGACATCCAGACGAGAAGGAACTGGGTCAGAGCCCAAATGTGACTGAAGATGTGTGGTGTTATATGTGTGTGTTGTCTGTGCTTTGTGTGTTTTGTGTCTTTTGTGTGTGTGTATGTGTGTACGGTGTGTGTGATACGGGCACACAAATTTAGGGACACAGTGCCGTGTCTTGAGATCAAACAGAGCTCAAGTTCGATCTTTGCCACCCATCTAGAACCCTCCCACTCAGTCGTGCCACCTGAGGGGTCTATTTTTTTAATCCGGAGATGGTGAGGAGGGGGTGACTGGCAGATTCAAGAATCTCAACTCTCAGACAAGATGCCAACACCTGGATACAAGATCTGTCTCAGTCCTGGATTCTATCAAGTGCAAATAGTACTAGGTTCACGTTAATAAACCCAATACTCACACAAGAATTCTAACTGTTGAATAGTAAGAGTGCAGCCTTATTACAAAAACACAATGCAGCATAAAAGCCCCAAGCTGCCACTGAGAATATGGAGGGGGTTGAGAACAGTTGCATTTAGTTATTTCATTCCAGTCTGTACTATGGAATAGGCAAGGACACAATATTTATATAACAATATCGACAGTTCTTAGGCTTTCCTTATATCACAGTCAAGAAAAAAAAAATGGCAGAGAGGAAAAAGAATCCACTTAGTTGGAAACAACTTATCCTTATTTCCAGACCAAACCCTACAATTGAACTCAGTCTCTGAAATTTGGGTAAATTGCATGATTTTGTTTCCACTCTGACCTTTGGAATCTGGCTGATTAAGGCTCAGTCTGCAAGGGCAGCTGGTCTGTCCTTCCACCAAAACTGACCGGCTAGAAACCAGGCAACCAGCTAGGAATCATCTAGTATCTGGTTAATCTTTACTGCTTCCAAGTGCCCAGATTGTTCAACTGCCTGCATTCAGGTGTGTGAAGGAGCTTTTCCCTCTCGTCTTTGTCCTGCCGCAGGAGGACATGAAGGACGGTCTTCAGGGGGGAAGGGTCGCTGTACGACTTAGAAGAGATTCATTAGCAGCGACTGAGCCCGGAGGCTGTGGCCTCCCAGCCAAGCCACACACGGGGGGCACGCACCAGCTTGCCTCTGATTCTGTGTCTCTCTCCTCGGACTGAATGGGACGTGGGAATTTGGGTGGCCTTAGCACACACTATCATCAGCGGAAAGCCGCATTGTAGACTATAAAAGGAAGACACCGAAATTAACCACTGTGGTCCACTATCTGTGGTCTCTGGGTTTATGGGGAGGACATTTTGCAGGGTAACTGTGTGTTAAGGATATACTTTGGCTATCTCCCCTGGCAGGGTCAGTTGGAGGGAGAGCTAATCACTCAGTAAACAGAGAGAAGAGAGATGCTTATACTTAATAAGCCATTGCAAATGGAAAAAGCAAGCTCCTAGCCGATGTGATTCTCTCTAGAAACAAATGGCTTGGATCCAAACACTACAAAGCCCTTTCAGAATGCTGAGGGGTCTCCTGGTCCCAGCGCCCCCAGGACGTAATCCTTCTGCCTCGTCTCTTTCACATGGAAGTAGCTTTAACAAGGGAAGAGGAAATGATTGTGCATGCCTGCGTTTGTCACAGCCGTGATTTTTTTTCTTTTGTCTTAAGTTACGGGAGCTCCTGATGTGCAGCATATCCTTCCCTCTAGGGAACAGACGCGGCAATTAAAGGGGAGGGCCAGACGGAGCCTCCGCAGCACCCTTCCCCAAGGGGCTGCCCCGCCCCCTCCCCCGCCCCCACCCAACCCAGGAGAGCTGCGGCACAGCCAAGCTGTGGCTGTTCAGCAAGTGGCAAAGTTGGCCTGTTGGCAGAAGGGAGGTCGAGGTCCCTGCCAAGGCTTGCTGCTCTGGTTTCTCTCATCTCTGGCCCGTGCCAACCCTCCTGTCAGATGGAAGGAACAGTGTGCTTCAGTGGGCCAAGGAAAGCTCTGCGACCCCGCCACCACTGTCCTCTCTAGGTAGCATCTTGTGCCCGTTCTAGATAGTTCCACTTAAAATGTGGGCAATGAAAACACTAACCGGGGGTGCTTGGCTGGCTCAGTCGGTACAGCAGGTGACTCTTCATCTCAGGGTCCTGAGCTTTAGCCCCATGCTGGTGGTGGGTGGGGAGGGCAGTGGTGGGTAGAGTTTACTTAAAACAAAAAACAAAACCAAAAAAAAAACCCAAACCACTAGCCTGTTTCCCTGGGCACTACTTTTAAAAAAAGAAGAAAGGATAATAGAGCACTTTGTAAATACACTACACATAATACTAAATAAAGCTGACATGAGGTTACTGCCAGACAGGGCCATGGAAGGAAGTGGGGGGATGCTTTGTACAAGAGAGAGCTCCCAACCAAGGAATTCTGCCAGTAGAATGGCAGCGCCCCCCCCCTCCCCGCTTGCACACTTCCTTCTTTTCTTTCCCCAGGAAAAAGGACCTCAGAGATTTCCACCAGTCCACATGGCCGATGTCTGGGACATTAGCATCTTTTAGTTGGAAGAAATCAAAGAATCCAGGAGGAAGACAAGACCATTCCCCCCCTCTCCTCTCTACTTAAGAGAGGGGAGTCTCTGGTCTCCTTCTGCAAACAAAGAAAGGAACAAGCTTCCTAATCTGTATCCCTTCCATGTTCCAGCTTGTGATGACAAAGTGATGCCAAAACATGGTCATCAAACAGCGTTTGTTCTGTGTACTCCGCTATTTTGGCCATTTCTAGAACTGGACTCAAAACTAAAGATCAGAGATTTGAAATGATTACCTGGATATTTCCACTCTGCCAAAAACCTCTGGCTAATTTGTCTGATCAGTGTTATTTCATTATGTGTGTACATTTACACTTGAAAAGAAGTTTTAAAACCACAGTGAGATACCACTTTACACCCACCAGGATGGCTATTATTATTATTAAGAAGAAGAAAAACCCAGAACATAACAAGTGGTGGTGAGGATGTGGAGAAATGGGAATTCTTGTTCACTGGCTGGTGGGAATGCAAAATGGTTCAGCTGTTGTGGAGGATGGTAGGACCGCTCCCCCCAAAATTAGATGTAGACGTCCCATATAACCCAGCAACTGCACTTCTAGGTATAGACCCCAAAGAAGTGAAAGTAGGATCTCAAAGAGATACTTGTACCCTCCTGTTCATAGCAACATTATTCACGATAGGCAACAGGTGGACCCAGCTCAAGTGTCCATTGTTGGATGAATGAAGACTCGAAATGTGGTCCGTCCATACAATAGACTATTATTCGGCCTTAAAAAGGAAGTAAATTCTGGCCCGTGCTAGAACATGGATGGACCTGGAAGACTTGAAGCTGAGTGAAGTAAGCCAGCCATAAAAGGTCAGATACTGGATGATTCCACTTCCATGAGAAACCTGGTGGAGGCAAATCCATAGAGACAGAACATTGAATGGCTCCCTAGGGCCTGGGAGGAAGGAGGCGATGGGGAGTTAGTATTTCAGGGGTACAGAGTTTCCATTTAAAAGATGAAAATTCTGCAGATGGATGGCGGGGATGTTTGTACCCAATGGGAATGTCCTTAGTGCCATTGAACAATACACCTGAAAATGGTTAACAGGATAACAAGAAAAATATTAGTCCATCTGATATCATGGTCTACCCTCATAACATACTCAAGGGAGGAACAGGCTTTCTGATCTCCATTCTATAAACCGAGGAAGGCAAGACAGGGGGCTGTCACTGAGATCCACCATTTCCTCCTGGAATCTGGACTCCAGCCCAGCCCCATTGATCGAATCGCCAGCTCCAACCATCCTGTCCAAGGCTGTCCACAGGCCCTCCCTGCCTTCGGCCCTTTGCTCCAAGGCACTAGAGACAGGGTCCCCCCGTGGTTAAACCTTAGGACGTCTGACAGTTGTGGGATCTCAGGAGAGGGTGATCAGGCCCGATGGCACCTCTCCTCCTTGTCTTCCACCTTTCACAGCGGGTCAGAGATATCAGCCCCTCTGCTACCCTCCCAGAATCTGGAGATCTCCAGACCTGACCGGAGGGCATGGTTCCTGCTTCTATCGCCTGTGAGTTCCTCACAGTGGCCTGGAACCTTCAGGAGAGGCCTGGACCTCCTCAAATGCCAGCCACCTCCTGGGTAGGTGGGTCCCTCCTTTCCATTCCCCCTCCTTTCCAGACACCCTTCCTTCCTGGACTTCACCGCTTCCCACTCTCCAGGACATCTCTTCAGAACCCAATCCCTCCCTCCCTAGGGACAGGAAAACTCTCCCCAGGCCAGCAGGACCAAACCCCCCTCAGTTGAACACTTTTTTTTGGTTACAATTCTGTTATCCTCTCTCACCTCCTTTGCCCAGCCCTCTGGAAGCTTCTTTGGCTGCTCTGCATTACCTGGCTGTTCCTTTTGGAAAACAGGTGTGCCCTCCCAGGTCTTCTTGGGACTTTCCATCACAGCCCAAAAGGAAAAAGAGAGAACTTGAAAAACACCAGGACCCTATTAAGGCAGGTGCAAGACAATCCGTCCTCTTCTGTGGCCTGGGGGAACCCGGAAGGAAGGCGAGGACAGGGGAGCTGGGGACAGTCCCAGGGGACAGGCAGACAGGCCGGGTAGGCATGCTTCCGTGGGAAAGTGGGCTTCGGGGTGGTGGTGGGGGGTGCTCCGGAGTTCCAAAGCATGTATGTCTGCGTGTGCTGGGGGTGGATTGCGGGGGAGTTGTCTAGCCCCGATGTACGAGGAGGGTGGGGGAGGGGATCCTCCACGCCTGGGAGCCTCCCCCCACCCCCCCAGCCCAGCCTCGCGGGTCCTGACCTCCACCCAGCGCCAACTTTTTGCTGCTTCCGTTAGGTGGCGCTCAAGACTTTCTAACCACTTGCGAAAGTGAGCCTGGCCCGGAACAAAAAGCACCGCGGGGTGTGAGTGTGAGTGTGAGTGTGAGTGTGTGTCATTGGGAGGGCGTGCGCGAGGCCGGGCACAGGCGCGGGCGTCGCCCTGGCACCACGCGGGGCCCCGTCGCGGGTCAGCCGGGCCCGGGGCGGGAGCGCGCTCCCAGGAGGGCCTCCGCACGGCCGGCCGAGAACTTTCGCCTTTTCCTCGCCCAAGTGGGAAATACTTGGGTTCGCAGCCGGACCCCTGGCTGCGCTCCTCGAGAGGAGGGAGCGCCCGGCCGCAGGCCTGGGGATGCAGGCGCGGGCGGCCGGGGGAAGGCGGGTGCAGGGCGAGCGGGAGGAGAGGGCCCGCGCCGCGCGGCGGGGCGACCTGGGGCGCAGACAGCAGCCTCGAGACGCACTCACCGCCACCCTTTCCTCCGCCCGGACTGACGGCCCCAGCTCTCTTTTTAAGAGCAGGGGACAGGTGCGGGGTTTGTTGTTTTAACCGTTCAAAGGCAACTGCTTAGTGCAAGGTTTAATAAACTTAGCGCGTTCGTGCGTCTCCAAGAGCCAAGGGCAAACTTTCTTGCTGGCCCCAATGCAGGTTAAGCCCGAGTGCTGCAGTCTAACAGCTTCCGTTTTTAAAAAGCCCCTGGGTACCTTAGGACGTAAGATACGGTCGCTGATTTTAAAATAACCGATTAGGGATCCAGGTGGGAGCTTTGTCTCCACCACCAGGAGCATCTCTCCTTCCACGCCCTCCAAAAAAAGTGACTCGACGAGAAGGCGCTCCTTTCCCCTGGTCTTCTCCTTAATGTCAGTCTGAGCGGGCGCCGAGGCGGAGTGGGGATAAGTCGCCCCAACCTCGAGAACACAGGAGCCAGAGACCTTCCTTTGTGTCTCCCCTCGGGTGTGAACTTTGCCGCGCGGTCCGTTCTCCTTTAAGAAAGTCGCGATCTCTGAATATAACGCCTGAGGCAGCCCGCGGGGCAGAGGGGAGCCCGGGAGCCCACCCGCCTGGATCCCCGCGCGCGCAGCGACCCAGGCGCGGGGCGAGCGCGTCCACACCAGCGGGCCGCGGCGAGAACCCGGGTCAGGGAGGGCGGGGGCTAAAGGGAGCAAAGGGCTGGGAGCAAAGGGGCTGGGGCCGGGGAGCCGGGCGCGGGGTGAGCGGGCCGTCCCGTTCATTTCCATAAGAAAGCTGAAATCTCTGTTGGAGGGAGGATTTCTCGCCCCTACCGCCCTCCCCCTAGACCCGGTTTTCTGCAAGAAGCGGGCTTGGGAGCTCAGAGCCCTACTTGTGCGCGCTGGTCTCTGACGGTATTGATAAAATGTGGTTTCAAATGTTGCCCCGACTGAGGCCGGTTTCCTGTCTGTGTGCGGAGTGGAAGGACCGCGCCGGGTGAGTCCAGAGCGCCGGGAAGCGGGCAGGAGGAGCGGGGGAAGAGGAGAGGGAGGGCAGCCAGGAGGCGCAGAGGAAGTTCTCCGGTGGGGTTCTCAAAAGGAGAGCTCGGATGAACCAAGATCCCAAGGCCAGAGGACTGGGGGTGGGGAGCCGTGCGGGGCGGGGGGGGGACCGCGTGATCTGGGAAGAAGGCTCGCGAAGCCCCCAGCCCAGTCGCCTGGCTGGTGAGAAGGTCTGGCCCGTTCCGCGGTGTCCTTCTTCAAAAACCGAGGGAAACTTTTCCTCAGCGCCGCAGACCCTCTTCCTGAGAAGGAATAAAGTGAACTTGCTCACGTACTTGATTCCACGGACGTTTCAGTTGTCCCTGCTTTCGCCTTGAGTTCCTTTTCGGCTTTCAGTGTGAACACCCCCCATGTGTCCTCAATTTCTATAGTGTGTGTGTGTGTGTGTGTGTGTAATTTTTATATATATATAAAATCTCCTAGGTACTTTATGATCCCATCTGGAGAAATTAAAACCCAGATCTGTAATGTTTATTCTTAGATAGTTTACAAAAAGCAGGGGGAAAAATGTGTGAGACACATGTCTGCAAATATAACAAAAGTATTTTCCCTTCTGCTTGAAAAAGTTGCCTGCAAATGGCTTCCCTTTACTGGTTCTGGACCACCTGTACTTATCCCAAGAAACTAAATGGGGTCAGGAAGAAAGCACCAATCAGATCAAGCAATTAAATACCAATTATGACTATTAGTGACTTTATTACTCATGATTGGAGTGGAGGACTTCAAACCTGCTCAAGGTAATCGAACGGTTTCAAAAGTCTGCTACCTAAGTTTTTTGTTTTTTTTTTTTTAACAGCACTCCAACCCAATAAGGAGGTAAGAGAATAGAAGATAGAGGGGATATTTTCAAAAAAGTACTCCAATAGGTTTCCTATAGTCGATGCTGAATTTCTTTCTTTCAACAAAGTTTATTGCCACTTCTGATAAATGATGGAGTCCACCTTTCTGGCGGGCATCTAGTTTGGCAGTGTGTGGCTGCTGATGGGGGTTCCGAGGTCTGGATGCAGAATTGGGGTAGGGGGGTGTGTTCTCCCACCAGCAACTCTGGGACTGCTTAAGCCCTAGAGGATTTTTAAGGAGCAAGTGTTTTAAACCTTCAGATGGGGTAAAACCTACCGGGATGGCTGGGAGGTGAAGAAATGAGGGATGGTGAACTCAGGGAACAAAGGAGACATAAGGAACTTGGCTTAGGGTTTAAGTTTTCTTTTTTGCTCCTGGGTTGACATGGTTTGGGCCTGTCAAAAGCTGAGCGACTGTTGGAAACATAAAGGTTCCTGAGAGGAGTCTGTTGGCTTTAAAGGCTGCTGTGGTTGGGTCTCTTTATTACTGGGTGGCGGTGAGGATTCCATGGTAAGAAGAGAGGATGGGGCAGCCTGCAGGGCCACCAGGAAGCAGGTGGGCGAAGCAGCCAGACCATTTCGGTGTGCATCGCCTCCCCTCATTGCCCTAGGATTCAACCCCTCCTATGGGCCTGTCGGGACGCTGGGTGAGTTGGGGCCCTGAATTTCGGGTCTGTCTGCTTTGGGCCGTTTCCCCAGCACCTTGGTTCATGGGTGGAAGACCACAGCAGCATCACACATTTCGTTCTGATGTATTTACCGGGTTGGTCTGGAAATGCCCAGGCTGCATGGTGGAAACCCGAGCTGCTTACAAGCAAACTCCCCTGAGAAGCATGTAAAAGTTTGGACAGTTTCAGAGTGCTGGGTGGCCCCTTCTGTTGATGTGAAGCACACGGTCACTCCCTTCCAGTTCTAGCTTGTTAAGAGTTAATTGCCCTGCAGGGAGAGCATCTCACACCTCAGCCAATATCACTGAGGAGGACTCCTCCATAGGTGACAGGAGAGTGTGGAACCATCTAGGACACCTGGAGGGTCCCCAAACCTCACCCGAATGAAATTGGCCTGGGATGGTCTCCTTTCCATTGAGGTACATGTCTCTTCTGCCAGGCTCTAGCCGTGACCTACAGAAGACCCTTGAGTCCAGAGACTCAAACTACGCTCGCTTCCTTGAGTGGGCAGCCAACTCCAGAAGCAGATCTTCACAGGAGAGCCTCATAGGTCCACAGCAAATTTGCTGCTGACCCTGAGAATGCCGCGAAAGAGGGGGCCAGAGCTGGCATGAAGTGCCCCTTACCCTCAGCCATTTGGGCCCTGCCTACCATGGAGCCTGGCAGGGGGGAGAGGGGCAGGGCTTGGGAACAGGGCTAAGAAAAACCATTGTTCCCAGGCCTTGGGTCAGCTGCAGACAAGCCTGAGACAACAATTCCTAGGAGGAGGGGTGAGGGTGGAGGGTGGAGCTGGCCCTCTGGTTCTCTTTGGCTGTAGCACCAGGAGTTCTAGGGCTCTGTGCTAGGGAAAGAGAGAGAGAGAGAGAGAGAGAGAGAGAGAGAGAGAAAGGCTGGCGGTACTTGCTTTCTCAGGAAACCTGGTTGGGGAGTCTGGTCAGAGTTGGAGGCAGTTGTTCAAGGTGTCAGGTAGGCTGGGAGAAGGAGTTCCATCTGTTCCCTGCACCCCAGTAAATACAGAGAAATTCTGTTCCTTAAAAAGAAATGTTAGAGCTTTATACTTTTCCCAGCCAGAAACCCACCTAGTTTCCTCAAGGTTGCTTGTTAGCCATATCCCATCCTGCCTCTTTTTCCCTTTCTTTGTGGCCTCAGGTTGCATTTCGGGGGGCTTTATATAATGCTGCTCATGTCAGCAAGCTTCCCTGTCTCCAGCCGCACCCCGTCTCCCTGTATGGAATTGTAGTCGGAAACCACACGCACACACACACAAATTCTCGTTAAAATTTTCTGCTATTCTTCCTGACTGGAAGAGTTGACAAGACATAGACATTAAGTTGCATAAAATACAGTGGACTGATCAGCCAGAATGCATCTCATTTGCACTTGTACGGAGCCGGGGGTAGGAGCTGGTGTCACTCACGGCCTCCAGTCCTCTCTGCCATGCTGGGCTGCCTGGCTGGAATTTTCTAGCAGGCCCCACTGCGAAGGCCATTTGTGAGGTTGGAGCCCTCCCCCCAAGCCCAGGCCATTCAAGGGGGTGGGGTGGGGGAGTTGGGGAGGGCAGAGGCCTCTGGAGGCCTGGCCTGAGGGCTTGGGCCAGCTTGGGGAGACCTTCATCTCTGGGATGCTTAGGTGGCTGAGAGGCCCTGCTGGGTGGGCTCAGACAGCTGGATGCCCCAGGTCTGCAGTGATTCCAAGGGGCTCCCTCTGGCTTGAATGAAAGGGGACACCATGAAGGGGAGGGATGGTCACTGAGCAGTGTCTACCCACTTCTACCCGTCTCCCCAAGTTTTGTTCTCATTCCCTCCTTTGTCCCCAGTGGAGGGGTCCCTGGGCCTGATAGTTTCCTTTACCTCCTCCTCCTCCTGACCTCAGATAGAGCCTGAGGGCTTTTCCCTTTTCTCCTGTCTCCCTGAGCTCTACTCCTGGGCCCCAGAGTTCCAGAAAAAATGCCTTTCTCATCAGCTCCCAGAGGCACCTGGCATCTTCTCAGCCTCAGGATCCCAGTGGGGGCACTAGAGGAAGTTTGGGGTCTTTATGCTGTTCCCCCTCACCACTCACAATCACCTTCCGGCTTTGGTGTCCACTTTTCCTGCCCCAGCTGCTGAGGCTTCAGATTCCTATCTACCAATTCGTATCCAGCACTTGGGTGCTGGGTAACTGCCAGGGTATATTGGAGGCTGGAGTCCTGGAGGTCTTGGTGGTAGAGGGGTCAGAGGAAATGGGGTCCTCTGGGAGCCTCAGTGGGGGTGGTGGGAGGGCCTGAGTGCGCCAGCTTAGCCTCCGTGAGCACCCCCAAAAACGTGTCCTGGGTGCGTCTTTTCCACCGTGTCCTGCTTGCTTTCCTTGCAAAGGTCATGGGACTCGGACTTCCGCCAATCCTAGGAGCTCCCCTTTTCTCCAGTGCTTTTCTTGCCCAGCAGGGAGGCTTCTGGACTGCTTCTGGGCCTCCACTGCCAGGACCCGAAGGCCAGTGACCTTCCCGGAGGGGGAGGGGGGAGCCAAGGGCGAGGGATGTTGCCCAACAAGACCACCGCCTCACTGGGCCGCTGGAGGAACAGCCACGGACCAGGGCCTGCAGACCCAGGCGCAGCCAGCCACCCACCCATGCCCGCGGCGGCCTGCAGCAGTGCAGGGGCCAGGGCTGTGGAGCTGGGCAGCCAGCCCCGCACCATTGACAGCCGGGGCACGTCTGCAGCGCCCCAGGGAACAATCAATGGACTCTGTGTCCCGGGAGCTGGGGACACGCCTGTAAGGTGTGTGATAATTTAAAGATCCTTGGTACTACTTTCGCATGAATCCTTTGTTACAGCTTTGTCAGTTCGCATGCCTGCAGCAGCTCCCCCTCCCGGGTCCTCCCCCCACCCCCCCATCCTGTCCCCCCTGGCGAAGGGGACTTGGCACTGGGGATCTGCCCAGATCCACTCCCCAGCTCCACAGCCCCTCCTGCAAAACTGCTTGTCCGTTAGTTGCGATCCACACCCCCCCTCGTGCTTGGGGCAGATGAACACAGTTTAACCGCCTTTGCCTTGGGAGGCTCTTCTGGAAGAGCAGGCTTTCTGAATGTGACCTCGGAGCGCTGCAGGGGTGGACTCCTGCTGCTGGTGAATGAGTGGCTCACCTGCCCCAGCACCTGGGGGACTGCAATGGGCAAAGCAGGGTGCATGGGGGAAGGGGGAACCTGCTCTCCCAGAGTAAGGGTTGGAGGATTCCTTCAGAAAGAGCAAGGGTGAGGATAACACAGAGCTCAGAACTGAAGGCCTCTACTAGCCAGGCGTCTGGGCCACCAAATCCCAGACCCCTTGGGTCTGATTGCCCTCCCCTCCAATCCCCAAATCGGGCAGGACTCCTCTTCCGGCCAAAGCACAGCTCTAGCTAGGGTGTTTAAAGAATGTTTGGTCACAGAGAATGTGTAGGAAAATTTACATGCTTTGTCCTATATGGCTATACCTTTCCCCATAGATTTCCTATCTAATTTGTCTTCATTCCTCCTTTCCAGGCCTTTCTGCCTCCACAGTCACTGGGAGAAAAATCAAGTGTAAGCTCCTCTCCCTGCAGAAGTTTCTGTATGTTATGTAATGCTCACATGGGGTTCCTCAGGTTACCATTTTGCTGCAAATCAGCCGCCACACGGTTTTCTGGCCCTGAGATGGGGGTGAGATCGTCAGGGTGATGCTAATGTGGGTGGGGGACTTCATTCCCTGGAGCCTTTTACTCCCCTCCTTGAAGCCCAGTTCAAGGCCCAGGAACAAAGTGGGTAAGTAACTGATCTGCCTTTTGGTCTCTCCCCTCCCTTTTACCCCTTCACTTGCAGGTCCTCCTCTTTGATAAATAGAGGAAAGCCTGTGGGATTCAGGTACCTATGTAAATAGTGCTGACTTCGGTGCCCCTTCTCATTGAAAAGCAGAAAGCCCATTGCAGGTGCTGGCTGCTCAGTGGCCCCACTTCCACTCGCCCAGACTTCACTGGACCCAAGACTCCTTACTTTGCCTCCTTCCCTTGTTGAAAACATCCAGGACAACTATTAAATAGTTCTCAGAAGAGTTAAAGACATGTCTCGGGGTCAAAACATTTTTAAAGCCCTGGATGAATCTTCAAGGAATATAATCAGTAGGATGGCCTGAGCAAGTTTGAAAGACTGCCCCCTACCACCTCACCGCCCCCCAAAATGCTCATTAAAAATACTTTGTAGACGTTATTATGTTCCCTAATGGGTTTTTCCTCATTGTAACCTACAGATTCTCAAGACCAAGATACTAAGACATTAATTTCCCTTTTGTTAGTTTCTGGGTGATACTACACTTTCTGATTAGACTTACTGAATTTATTTTTAAAAACTTGTCTGGGGGAGTTTTCATCCTTGGAAGTGTGAGTGAAACATAGATGCTCTCCCTCCCAGATTCCTACAGGGGTTGGGGGAGTGGGACAAACCCTGACTCACACCTCCAAGTTGGCCTGTCTGAACCTGGGCAGAGCGAGGGTAGCAGGTTTTGTCACCTTTCATGCCAGTGCTGGCACAGAGTGAGCCCTTTGAAATGAATATCTATTCTATTTCAGTGTGCAGTGTTCCGGCCGACTAAATGGGCTTGCCTTCTGCCGAGAGGCAGTCCTGGAGGACATAACTCAGGAGCGATCTCCCAGGAAGCTCTTCATCAGAACATCCCTTGTCCTTCTGTTTTTGTTTTTGTTTTTGTATTAAAAAGCTGTTTTGGGGGCCGTCTGGGTGGCTCAGTGGGTTAACCTCTGCCTTCGGCACAGGTCATGATCTCAGGGTCCTGAGATCAAGCCCCCCATCAGGCTCTCTGCTCATCAGGGAATCTGCTTCCCTCGCTCTCTGCCTGCCTCTCTGCCTACTTGTGATCTCTATCAAATAAATAAATACAATTTCAAAAAAAGGGTTTTTAAAGCTGTTTTTTTAAAAGCTGTTTTTTGTTTCCCTCTCAGCGCCTGTTCTGTTATTTTGCAGCGACAACAATGAAACATGAACAGTTGATCATTCTTTTTGTCCTCTGTAAATGTGTCGTGTATTGGGATGTCACAAAGCCCCAGACACACCTCAGCTTGTCCTGTGCTTTTGATGGTTACTTGCTACTCACCGAGTCACCGAAGGACCCACACTTGATTCTGCCTTCCCCCCAGATGATTCTCCCAAACAAGGTCCCTCTTCCCAACTTGCAGATTCACTTAAATGTGGCTTCTCAAATTCAGAAGGACCAAACTCAGGTTCTCCAGGGAAGTCGTACTGGTTTATTCAGTGACTGGGCAGCCTCCCCAGGATGACTCCTCTCAAGAAGGAGGAAGAACGACAGACATGTTTCCACAGACATTTCTAAAACTATGGCAACTAAGTGAGTTTCACGGATAAAATTCTGGTATATTCCCAGTCAGCTCAAGTTATTTAAATTTTAGTTTTGTTCCCACATATAGGAACGCACACGCCAGCTAGGATTACGTTAGCGGTGCATTTTCACTGGACAACTCTGGTGACAGCAGCCACGGACCAACAAACTTATTTTCTGAAGAGTGGAAAAGAAAAAAAGCAAAAAGCTCTCCATCCCTTTTCAGTGGTTATTTTATGCTGCTTAACACCCCAAAAGACAAGAATTGGCTAGACTTCCCAGCTTCTTTTTCTAGGAACAGGTAACTATCCATTCTCTTTCCCCTCCCCCCAAGACCCAGCTATTTTGGAAAGCTAAAATTTCTCTTTCCAAAGGGAGGAAAAGGAACGAATTTCATTAATGAATTACTTACATGGAATGTGGCTTGTCTGGGGGCAATTGTATTTGTAAATAAATGGCTTCCTGTTTATTATACACGTTTTACCGAAAAACGGATTCTAATGCCTCTGAGCACTTAACACAGCAAATATTTCAACTTCTGGTTTGATCCCCCCCTCTCTTTTTTTCCTATACACTAGAAAGAAATCGGGTAAAACAGTCATTTGGTTGTGGGGTGATGGGGGGAGGTATCATTATCCTTAAGCATCCAGACTGCCCTGGGGAAGTCACCTCTATAAGTTCTCGGGTTTGCCAAAGTGCGAGCAAGGGGGTTTGGCTCCCGGGGAATGATATTGGGACCCATTTGGAGAGTTTCACTTTTGCCCCTGATCTTTCTAAAGCGGGCCGCGGCCTCCTTTTAGAGCTTCAAAAGCCAAGCCGGCGCGCGCTGGTCCTGGCGGGCTGACTGGGCACCAACTCGCCGCCTGGCACCCCTGCCTTCCCCTGCGGCCCGCGCTCGCCCGCCGCCAGCTCGCCATCGCCGCGCAGGCCCGGGGCCCGCGGTCCCAGGCCCGGGCCGGGGTAGGGGCGCGGGGGGTGGTGACGGGGACAGGGCCGGGCACTCGCAGCCTGCTCCAGCGTTCTCCCGGCGCTCGAGTTTTCCACACACGCGGGAAGCCGAGGCGCGGGCCGAGTGCCCGTAGTTCCCCAAACACTCCACTGCCGAATGCGGCGCGCAGGGCCTGGAGGCCCGAAACTTCACAAAGCCGCCAGCGTCCTCCTGGCCCTGCCCCCGCTCCACAGCTCTGGCTTCCAAGGTCTCCGCGCATTCCCAAACAATGCGACCTACCCGCGCACGAGGCCAGTCCTCTCTGACCCCTACTCGCTCCCCCCACCCAAACCTCTCCACATTCGGACTGTACGTAGCAAAGGGTTAGAACCTCATTTCTGAGCCAGCGCGTCCCCTTCCGGGCACGGCACCCTTCGGGTAGAGACACAAAGTGCCCCCCCACACCTTCTGTAAATCCCAGGCTCTGGGCTGGGCCAGAGTCTTTGAAGACCCAGGGGGTCCAGCTCCGTCTGTACTTTTCCTCCAGGGCTCCGGGCCTTGGGGCAGCAGGGAGGTGGATCTCCGGGAGAGCCGGGGTCAGCAGGCCCTGAACTCAGCCCCTCTGAACTCTGCGGTCCTCGGAGGGGGAGGCGGCAACTGAATTCCGGGAGAGGAGGCTGGACCCCAGCACGGAAAATCCGCAAACGTGGAACGGAGGTCGACAGGCATTTCTACCTTGAATTCCCCTATGCATTCCAAAAAAGTGTTCGCCAGGACCTCTGGAACCTGAGCCGACTGACCTTCCAAGGAAACTTTCCCAAGTTTTCATTTCTCTCTCTCCTCGATTTCTTAGGTTTTCTCCAGCCACCGGCCTTGTCAATTGCTCCACCAACTGCCCTTTAGTCTCTAGGGCTCCCAAGGCCTGAGTATTTCCAGAATTATGACAATAATTGTTATTACCAGGCTGGGGAACGAGCGCAGCATCAGAGGACAGGGAACTGAGGGGGAGAGTAGAGATGCTGATGAAAAGGGATATTTCAACCTGTGTTTCAAAAAAGTTTCAGTTGACAATTATCAGTAACCTCGATAGACAACTCCATTATAGAAAAAAATTTACTACTGCTCTTGAAAAGCCGTTATTTTTTACATCGCTTTTAGGAAGATAGATGAACAAAACATCGCGTTTCAAGCCATTTTGATCTGTAATTAAATGGCAGGATCGGTTTGTATTCTCCTACGGCTTTTACAGAAGTTGCAGTGATCCAAAGTCGGGTTGCTGTGTCAGAGTGGCATTTTATTAATGAGAATACAAAAAGCTTGCATATTCTTAGCCCTGCTTGAATTTAGTTGCTAAGCAACCGGTGTATGGTAATTCATCCGCGAAATTTAAATCTTTGAGAAAGGATCGTGCGTTTTGCTGAATGGTCGCCACGAGGAAAACAACTTGTGGGACTGGCAGCAGCTGTTACGGCCGGGCCGCCGGCCGGGCCAGGCCGAGCAGGGATCGGGCCACCCCACGGCGACCGCCACCACCCTACCTCGGCGCCCGGCCCGCCCGGGGTCCCAGAGAGAAGCGGGGTTTCTCCCGCACGCTGCCCGGGCGCTGCCTTCCTCCGCTCCTCGGGTCCCCATTTCCACTTGAGGCAGGCCCTGCACCTGAGCAAGCCATCTGCCTCCCTAGGGCTTGAGAGTCCAGGCCGCGAATTTCCGCAGCCCCCTCCCCTCCCCAGCACCCACAGGCACGCAGCGCGAGGGCGCGCGCGTACACACACACACACACACACACACACACACACACCAGCGCGCGCCCACCGTGCGTCCTCGAGAATGCCAGTTGCCCTCTTCCCAGACCCCTCTGAGGTCATTTCCAGAGCCATCTCTTCCTTGAGGAAGATCCGACTCAAGACTCATAAAGAACGCAGTCCACAGCCCTCCAGAAGGCCAGGCGGCCGCCGCTGGCCGGCAGTGACATCATAGGCTCCTGCTCGCCACGCTCGCGCCCACATTTTAGGATACAGGAACAAACACGGATGTGAAATCAAGAATGAAAGAGAGAGTAATCTAATTAATAGGCCATGAGCCAGGCTAACAAAATCAAAGAATCTGATTACACAAGCACCCCTCTTGCTGTCTCCGCTCTTCCACCCCCACCCAGGTCTTCCAGCCTCCGCACTGTTTCCTTTCCTAGACTGGAAAGTTCAGGCAAACCCAGAGCCCTCCGATTTCCTTGTTGAAATCAAGATCAAGCCCACGGTGGGGCTCCAGCAGCCGGGAGGTCACGTGGGTGACCTTCAGGCCCTCGGAAGAGCCGCCTTGAGTAACTGAGAAGACCAAGTGACCTACAAAACCCCGAGAGCTGGAGAAGTGGCCCCCGCATTTGTGACGCGCCTCACTCTTCCCAACATCAGCAACAGCAACACCTGTACTGATTGCTTATGCTGTCAGAAACAGGACTAGCAGAGAGAGGTTCTTCACTCAGCCGGTTCAGGAAGAGCTATTTTTGGAAAACAAACATAACACAACTCTTTCTTTCCAATCACCTTGCTTCTGAGTCACTGATAGCCTCCAAGTCTTAACTCTCAACACCTTTCCCCCAGCATAGATGTCTGAGCACAGCCAGGTATGGGGTTTTTATCACTGATACATAGCATCTGTCCTAATCAGTCCAGTCAGCCACGTGCATTTCATGAAAGAAGCGAATTCTTTCATTGCTATCCTTCTGCCTTGAAAAAAACCAGGTCCACCTCCTAAATAATTAATTTCAAGTCTGCATCCAGTGCCAATACTTGTTGCATCCATTTTAGAGTTTGATTAATTACCCTGGAACTTGGGCAAACTAAACTCCATGTGGAGAGAATGTTTCTTCCTTCAATTTAGTTCTGAAAGCTACAAGTTATTGATGGCTCTTACTCTATTTACATACAAATTGGTGCAAATATGCCCATATCTTAAAATGCATTTTGTATAAATATATAAAAGTGTCATTTTTGATTTAGCTTGAAGAGGTTGATCATTTATTACAAAAATAAACGAATAAATACAACAATATATTGTTGCTTCCAACAGGATAAATACTTTACAAATATATAATTTAAAAAACAAATTTAATTGTTAAAATTATTTAAAATATTACACTTATCGATAAAACTATCAATAGTATATACTGCATTTAATATTAGAACCAATTATTCTCTGAATGTTGAAAACCATTCATACAAAACAGATTATGAGCATGGTAATAAGCAAACACTGGAGGCTACAGGGAAGCAGAGGGAATCTCTAAGATCAATAATGAACAGTTCTGTTTTGGAACAAAAAAGTAGTCCTTGGCTAAGTACTTAAAAAAAAAAAAAAGGCAGAGCAACAACAGCAAAGTGACTATTTTAAATACACCTTGAATGATTTATCGCCCAGACTTGCAGGAAGATGGTTGGGTGAATGAGGTGACAGGGGCTTGGACAACTGATCAGGAACCACAGGACACTGCAAACTATAAATGGGGCTAGCTCAGGATTAGCCAGATTGATGGAACAGAACTTTGTCACTTTCCTTTGGGTTGGAAGGGGAGGAGGGGGTGGATTGAAATGGAGGAAACAAATGGGCACTTTACGAAGCACAAGACACTTGCGCTGCAAAGGAACACAATGACCAAATTCATTAAAAAGATCTGGTGATATATAACAATATTTTCATTATTTACATGTGTAACAATATAAGCCTTAGCACAAAACCTCTCAGTTATAGCTGCCCTCTTTTGTTTTTCAGCCATGAATTTCATTTTGTAAATACATTCAAAGGGTTGATTTAAAAAAAAAAATATGGAGTGCAAGCATGAGCTCACTTTTAAAAACGCAAAATGATGAAATAAAATGGGCTTTCTTTCTCATCTTCTCCAATCAAAAGTTACTCAGCTACCCCTAAATCTGGGCTCCTTCCAACGTAATCAGCAAAGGTTGATTTTTAATAGAAAACAGTGTGAAATCTAATGTTAGTTCTTTTGTTGTCATCCAAATAGAGTAAGCAAATACCTCCTAAAATTTTAAATGGACCCATTCTCGGTCTAATCAACCACTACCATTCCTGTAGAGAAAATAGGGTTTCATCTCACGTGCCAGTAGTAGCCACCATATAAAAACCACCACACCCAGTCCTCAGCTTTCTCACAAGGCCTGCTTTGCTTGCCCCAGTAGCCCCTCAAAAAAAATGATGAAGTTTGTTCCCACCCCCGACCCCCACTCCAGGTTGTAAATTTGCCGGGCTGAGAGATTACAATAACAAGAGAAATAGGAAACAAGAAGGCAAAGAAAAGTAAATTGTTGTTTCTTGTTTTCAATTTTTTCCTTTCTCTCTGTTTAATAAATATGGCCTTTTTCAGATTTCACAAATCAAAATGATTGTGATTTTTAGTACGATTTGGTGTTTAAAATAATGCAACCCAATACACGGCCATCTGGCTGGGCTTGATTTATGAAAGTGACACAGGGTCTGTCTGGAAGAAATGACTGTTCCTTGTTGCTCTCACAGTTTTCCGGGGTTTTTTTTTAACCCCTGCATCGATATCAGAGGAAGAGAGAGGAAGACGAGAGAAGGTAGAAAGTGAGTGACAGCTAAATGAGATTAAGAGGAAATTAATCCATAAAATCATTGCTTTATCACTCCCAAATACTTTTTTAAAGTACAATACAAAGGGACTCAACTGAGCAGAGTCTTTTGCATCTGTAGTACTCACAACCTGAGGCATTATACTTTCATTTTCCCACATTGTAAATATTGATACATTAACTTGATAAATGTGACCGCTCTGCAGGGTGTGGCTAAAGAGTGATCAAAAAAAGCTCAGAGCCCAGGACCAGTAAAGAAGATACAGAATCATACTGGGTAAAGACCAGAACACAGAAATATGGCATTTTAAGTCTGAGCTGGTGATC
Organism: Lontra canadensis; assembly: GCF_010015895.1. NCBI lineage: Eukaryota > Metazoa > Chordata > Mammalia > Carnivora > Mustelidae > Lontra > Lontra canadensis. Next base: position 1,734 of record NW_022631283.1, on the reverse strand, counting down.
AGACTGAGGGTAATGCAGTGGGGCCCATAATCAGGATATTAGAACTACATTCTTCCAGTACAAGAAAAATAAACAAAACAAAACAAAAACCCCAAAACAGCTTAATAATTTAAACTGAATTGAATATAGTTATTAATGGGAAGTAATTAATATAAAAATATTTTATAGACTTGTAAGCTATTCTTTACAACTATTAGTCTTCAGAAAAAGCGGAAAGACACTTAGTATGTTTGGGGGGACGGGAGGGGAAAGAGAGGCTAAACTTGGGTTGGGGGAGCTCTGTATTAACCATTAATAACCAGTTGGCACATTATTACTGGTGCTGTAGTCCAGTCTTCTGGTAAAGATGATAAAAAGACACAGGTATCTCCAAGAAAAGGACTAGTCTTTAGACAATTTCACCTGAAAACACTAAAAACACCCACTGAAACCAAGGGAGAGAAAAATGTTGTGAGATTTATGGATTAACGAGGAGTGACAACTATGTTAAAGTACTAGCAGTTTCTGTCATGTCTGTCCTTTACTCTTTATTTCCAAATATACCTTAGGTGGAGCAGGGTCTGCTTCCTCAGTGCTATCACTTAAGGACTTGCATTAGTAAAAAAATATCTTCTAAAGAACTCTTTTCTTCCCACATAGCGTTTACGCATCAGACACAGACTAGTTCATTCTAACAAATTTATTTTCTCGATCAGCTCTTACGGAATCACTACTCAAATTAAATTACAATCAAATGATCACATCAAAAGATACCCTTACTACCTAGCAACTGTCCATATTTTCATTTCATTTTGATTTGTGCTCGTCTGAAAAAAACACGTAATACAAGATCTGGGGAAAAATAAATTACCGTTTTGCAGCAGTTCATAAGTATTCTGAATAAAATATTAAAAGAAGTCATTTAATGAAAATATAAAGCAAATATTTTTAGATCAACAACGGATCTAACAATTCTATATTGCCGTCTTTTGAAAAGTCTGTTTATTAAAACCTACCAAAAACACTGCTTGGAAATGGCAGTATTATGTAATCACAACCTCAGCACCCATTCAATCAAAGTTGGCAACGGATTGAGGAGAGAAGTCCAGAGAAGTGCGTCGGCTGGTGCTCAGTCCTTCTAAATCTCTTTATCTGAGTCAGTCCAGAAATAAAAAATAAAAAATATTAATAAAAAAAATATTAGCGGTGGAATCTTTAGGCCTCATCCACCCGAGTGACCGCCGTTAAAGCCGGGGTTGGTGGCAGGGCCTCGCTCCGCGCCCAGTCCGCGCCCGCCCTGCCCAGGACTCGGCCAGGCCTCTCCCACTCCTCGGAGGACATCCCCTTCTCCCTCGCCCATCCCTCTGCTCTTTCGTGATGCTTTATTTCCAAGGTTACTTTGAGGATACTTTTTCTTTTGGCTTTGCTATTCAGTCTGTTAATTTCAGAAGCTGTGAATATTTCCTTTTTAATTTTTTTCTTCCCGAAGACTGTTCTTTGTTTTCTCCTTCCCATTTCATAGTCAATTTGTCCCCAAATGACTTTAACATGGCCAAGAAACACAGGGCCCCCCGAGCACAGAGTCATTCCCTGATTAAACCCGGTGCCTCAGCTTTCTTTCAGGTCGTTCCCAGGAAAGAAAGTTTCGGTAGATCACTTTAGGCAGCCCTTTGGAGGGGAGAGTGAGTGAAAAGGAGAGAGGGGTGCCTTTTTTTTTTTTTTTTTTTTTTTTTTTTTTAAGAGGAGAGGACGAGG